>NW_025937125.1:0-751 GCF_000764305.2 Hyalella azteca
ATCTATTTAAGTAAAAATCAATTATATAAATTATGTTTTCACTGGCAATTTTTAAGGATCACAAAAAAATAGTCTAATTCCATTGTTATTTTAAAAATTCTACCCAATATTGCAGATTGGCTCAGCAGTGTGTAATTATTGCGGAAAATACGTAATTTAATAATCAATAATTATTATTAAATTAATAATTTAATAATTGATATTAAAAGTTTATTGCTTCTAGATTTTTGTAGCTGTACATTCTTGTTTTTGAGCAGCAAACTGACATGCCAAACTTCAAGTTCATTTTCAAAGCAATGCAAATTTTTTCTTATTACACCAAACCTCAAATTTTAAACTTAATTATTAATATAATTAATAATTATTAATTATCAATTAACTGTTAAGTAAAGATAAACAAGAACGTTTATCTTTACTTAACATATTCTTCATATTATTTTTAAAAGGAACACTTCAGGTATGAAGCAGTTTGACAGCAGTGTGTATATATTGATCGAATAACTAAATATCTTTAGCAATACTAATGAATACAGCATGCAATACTAATGCATATAGAAGATCTTGCTAATAGATTTAATTTACAAAATTTTGATTTCTGAACACTCCCAAATTTTTGACCAATGTGCCATGATTGTTACAGATGTATAGTTACACAATACACAGCATAGACATGTACACATTACACAGCATAGACATGTACACATTACACAGCATAGACATGTACACATTACACAGCATAGACATGTACACA
>NW_025937126.1:0-1087 GCF_000764305.2 Hyalella azteca
CATAACATAACATAACATAACATAGTGATGTCGGCGCTGAATTGTAGGCCTGATGTGGCCTGTCGCCGATTCTTTTCCTTTTCGTGCCTTGTTCACAGAAGATCTAAACTCATGTCATTTGATCGCATCTTTTCATGACTGACGATAGTTTGAAGTAGCTACTAGACTTCCACCGGGTTTGATATGGTGCTAGGCATTTCAAATCTGAACATATATTTTTCATTAGCATGTACGTCATAAGTCATGTACAAATGTACATGACGTCAGGTGCTGGATGCTGCCTTCAGATCATCACACGCTATGTGTTAAAATAATGTTATTATTTAAACGGGAATAATCCTACAGGCGCTGCATGATCGGCGTGATCAACATAAACAGCATGATCGGCATGAGCAGCGTGAGCAGCATGACCGGAGATATCACGTTACTTAATGTTGTTGATATCTGCCACTCATGATGCTTCTGCTGATTATGTCTATCATGCTGCTTATGCTAATCATGCCGGTCATGCTGCTTGTGCCGCACGATCGACATAATCATTTACATGCGGTCAGGTACAATTGATTTAATGTGAACAGTTAATCGTTCAAGCATATTCCAAGACCAGAACAAATAAATCTCTGTGAGTGTATAAATTTAGCTTAATTTTACAACTCAAAGCCGTTAACTAGCACACAGCCATGGTTATACCGTTATCCCAAGCAGAATGGTCGGAACGTTAACAACTAAGTTTATATACAACTGATTTCAGATAAGACATTTGTGCCTACATTTTCAGTTTTATATTGGGAAAAGTAGGTCCTCGAAGTCTTCGATCAATTTCAATCATATAACGTTTAGTATTTTTAGCTAATTTTATTATCGTTGAAAAAGGAAGAATCTTTCTAAATAGCGTTGACTTCTTGTAACTGTTGATGTTTGTTGGTTGGACTGTGAACGCGCATTGTTTCGAGACTGTCACTGTACACAGACAGACGCTCGTTGTTGCGGTTTGCTGCTCATGCTGCTACAGCTCATGCTGCTCATGCTGCTCATGCTGCTCATGCTGCTCATGCTGCTACAGCTCATGCTGCTCATGCTGCTCATG
>NW_025937127.1:0-6356 GCF_000764305.2 Hyalella azteca
TAGCTCGTCAATCGCTTCGTTGCCCACAAGAAGCGCACGTAGACGCTGCACAGAGGGGCGGTGAGGCGCTTGACGCCCGTGTGTTGCCCCTAGTGGGAACGGGCCTTTAGACACAGTATACGACGCAATATTGGTCATGAAGGTGCACAACAGAGTGAGTAGGCCCTAAAAATAACAGATTCCAACGAAAACTTTTGCTGCGGTGTTCAGAAACCCGGACGTAGAAGTTACGTGCCATCATTCCGTCGTACGCTGATGCGCAACGCGCACAACTGCATTCATGGACCAAGTTAGATTGCATTCGGACAGCGATGACTTCCTTATTTATGAAAAGTAACCAAATTTATAATTGTTAATCAGCAAAAGCTGCAAGTTAACATTCGAAAAATTTTACGAAGTTAGGATTTCAATTCTTTATTGTTTAGACGTGCTAACAAAGAAAGGGAAAAAAACAATAAATTGTTTTTCTGCTATCAACATCAGTAATAGATTCATTATAATATTTAGTAGTCTATAAATTCAAATAATTTAATGGTCAAAGGCAAATTGTGAACCCATTCAATTACACCAACTATATTAGAATGAATTCTAATTCTGAATACACACCATGGAAGCTGTAATAAATTCTATTCACGCCGAGTCAAGATTTGAAGACCATTCAATTTATAACGAATTCATGTACATTTATATACTTTCCTCATGAACGTCAATGCATATCCTCTGTTCGTCTATATTATCTATTAACACATTTATGGATTCTATTCATTAGTAAATGAATTGCATTTTTACATGTATTTGCTGTTTCAATGTTTCAAAACAGCAATATGACATATACCAATTTCTTCAACGAACCTCAAATTTAGGCTGAAACTCACATGAACGTCATCAAAAACACCTGCCAATTGCAGTAAACCAAACAGCAGAGCGGAAATGGCGGGATATAAATAATAAATACTTGCAATTAATTAAGGGAAGCCGTTCCCTAAATTAATGAAGCCACAGAATATCACAGGAACTGCAGCGTTGGTGAGGCTCCCACTTGCCTGTTATCCATTTGCACACAATGAACCCAATTATATTTGTCTATTCGAACAATGTTGTCTATTTACGAGTCACACTGGAGGCCATTTTTGATAATATTGCACGAATGCTACGTGAGCCAAGAAAGAACACGGAAGACAAAGATAGCATTAGTCATGCAGAGATTACTCCATCCGAGTAATCCATCCTCACTCGTTACTCCGGTCACAACCGACGGCTGGCGGCTCAAGGGGACATCAATTATGCATTGAAGTTCATTCATTATTCATTAATGTTCCATTAAGCCGCATGAACTGTCATGACTCGTGCGATCGGGAGAAATACGACCGTGGAAACACACGCACCTGTGCACGCTGATGTTGGGGGACATCTTAGAATCTACCTAGCTGGTGAATTTAACTTCTTGTTTTACAAGTCGTTTCATTTTAATTATTTTGTGGAGTTTTGTATCATCCTCTTTGCTACGTGTCTGTGACTTGAGGTCTAAAGTGAATGGAATATAGAAATATTTTCTAAGCGTATTTATCAAACATAATATGAAAAATAATATTGCAAGTCATCAATTCGACTGTGAGGAGTAAAATCTAAAATCGATGTTACGCGAAATTCTTTTAAACTTCACAACTACGACCACCTGCATTATTAACTTCATCACTCCCACCACTTGCATTATTAATTCAACATGCCGAGCTTTGTTCATTTAATCCCAGGGACATCAGGCGTCAACTCTCGTTATTTTTATAATCTTTGCGAACAAGAAAAAAGGAAATGCACTCGAAAGATATTTAGGAATTGACAGGAATTGAAAGAAACCATTTGATGCCCTAAATGCCTCGTTCTCACACTGCCGGTTGAAGGGCCGGAACACACCCGGAATCGATTCCAGAGGTACCGGTTATCAAACTGGAGATCCGGGAAATGAGATCCGGGAGTTCCTAGAGTTCCTGGAGGGTGTGGCCATTATCCGGCTTGGTCTAAAAAATTATTCAACATGTTGAATAATTTTGCCGGTACGCCAGGAACCATAAAAATCCGGGACCCAACCGGCTCTTCCGATGCTACGTGAGAACTCAACCGGCACGGCCCTGGTTGCCTTCCTCCGAAATGTGTCCTGCTTCTCTAAGTGTGGAGCAACTCTGGCTAGCAATTCATGAAACATCGCAGGTTCCATCCTCATAAAGTTATTGAAAGCAGCTGCATCTTCGAGCTGCAGCTCACTTAAAAGTAATGAGATGATTATGTAAAATAACAATACTTTCCAGGCGGTTATCTCAACTACATTTCAAAAGTTTACTCTCAATATCAAACTTTTTCTCTCATCAGATGTAAACACTAGATTAAAGTTAGTATTGTTCCGCCATCAATTATGTATGACAAACTAAGGAAAGATATTCTAGGAGTTGACAGCATCCCAGATTTCAAAACTACATTGAACGTCCTAAAGCAACCCAGATTTTTTATTCCAACGCAACAACGAGGAAATATTCGAGCAATTGACTTATTTTTGGAAACTTTCAGAGTTTCGCCATTTCCGACACAAAGAAAAGGGTCTGAAGAAGCAAAACTTAAGGCAAAGAAAAGGTTGCCGATGCTAAGGCAAACGTCTCACATTTGACGTTCCTTTTGAGGCATTGCGAAGCCTGCGTACTGCAGAATCATTCCTGACAAAGCCTATGTATTTTGAATAGAATATTGTGAGGTGCAGACTTGGCCATTGTGATGCAACTTGTTTTTTGGCATCACATTCAGCCTGTGATGACATCACAGGCTGCGATGCCTCTATTGCTTGCAGGTATGGCTTCCGACAGTGGAGTTAGCCTCCAGAACTTATAATAAAGGTGCTTTAGGGACTTTGAAAGGGACTTTCAAAGGGGGTTTAGGGGGTTTAGTATTTCCAATGCAATGACTAAATAATAGTTATTATCATATTTTTATTGTTAGATATAAATATTTTTATATCTATCTATTTTTTTAGATCCTCGCAAAAAAGATTGAAAATCTCTGCATATCCTCAATTGCGTGAAGACAGCAGAATATCCTCAATTGCGTGAAGACAGCAGAATGTCCTCAATTGCGTGAAGACAGCAGAATATCCTCAATTGCGTGAAGACAGCAGAATATCCTCAATTGCGTGAAGACAGCAGAATATCCTCAATTGCGTGAAGACAGCTGAATATCCTCAGGCGAGGCTAATGATACACGAGCCTCTTAGCCTCCTCAGCCTCCAACCATGTCTCTTCCGTTCACCCAACTCAGCCTCAGCCTCGAGGTTTGCGTGGGAAACGTTCATTTAATATATAATATATTGCATCACAGCAACTATCATAGGTAACAATGTTTTCCTAATTGTATCTCGTATAGGAATTCATTTGATATCAAATCAGTGTTCTCGTGAAACTGTTCATGATTATTCGAATGGAAAATCTTATATATGATCGGGCGACCTTCAAATAAATTGGATCAAGTGTTGAGATATATCGAGCATAGTCATTTATACATTCAACAGTGTATGGTGCATTCCTGTTTATTGGGATAAAATACCTGTTTATTGACGAACACATGCCTGTTTACAGGGTTGCCCAAGACTGTTCACGGGGACACAGAATGCCATTAAGTTCTCCATTTAATTAAACAAAGGCGCTGTGCAGGCGATAATAACATGTTCATCAAATACCAACTTCGTCCACAACCAACGTCACTGCAGTTCTTGAATTAAATATTTGACAGTTAGACTTGACAATTTGAAAACAATGAAGTAATGATATGATAAGTTTGGCAATTATGGCCATATAGCGTGTTATGGAAAATCTTCTGATTTCCGTAGTGGCATTTATCACTTCCACCAAACAATAGGACAAAGATGAAATATATATTTTACTTTCCTTCGTATTTCATCCGATGATATTCGCTGAGAAAATGTTGGTGACATTTATAACTGTAGAAGTAAATAAGTTAGAAGATGTCCACACTATCCATTCACAAAGAATCCCAGGATTATCAGCCCTTATTTAGCATAAAAATTGTATGTCTTGTGGAACTTCGCAACATACAAATAGTTTAAAAGCACCTGGAAAAATAAAAGTCTGCCCTTGACGTTTGTGTGCACTTATTTTCAATTTATAATTTATTTCTTGTTGTTCTCTTCTGTTTCCGTTTTTGGTAGCCATCAAAAGTAAACACTGCAACTGCTATCAAAGTCAGAAAATAAAAAATAAGTTTGTGCGTTCCATGAATACAACATGCGCTTCAGAGGCGGTCGTTTGCTCGCAGGATGAGTTTGTATTAGCGCCAAGATGTCCATTAGAATCCTGCCGAGGATGGATCTAGTACTATATTATTCATTTATTTCTAAAGGGAAGCGTGCGTAGCGAAATACAGCTCTCTATGTTATAGTGAGGAGAATTTGACTGAGTCGGTATTTGCTTGAATATTGTATTTATCTTGACTTATAGCGCCGAGATTTTTCCTCTATACAGCGCGATAAGTCGAACGAAAACTGATTAATAGGAACGTTCCTACATCAAATCGACAGTGACAAAGAAATATTTAGTATAGCAATAGGTGAAATGCTTTCTGAGAGGAAATAAAATTTCTCGCATATTTTCTAAAGTTTTTGCAAGTGTTCAAGCCAGGTGGCGTAAATATATGAGAGGCTATTTAGGAGCGTCTCCACAAAACTTATCGCGTAGAGATATTGCCATGTGCATTAAATTTTTAGTGGTTATGAAAACTGCAATATTGAAAATGTCGGTAAATGTTATATATGAAATTAAAATGGGATTTTCATTATTGAGAGTGTCAATTTGACTCTAAAATCGATAAACTTTCATTCAAATTTTAGAATAGGCCTTATTTGGAACATGTTGCTAAATGTGGGTTCTCCAACATAGATTATCTCTGGGAAATTAATAATTACTTTTTTGGAGCTACAACAATTACGAAATAACTGCAAAATGAATCATCACAACCTTTTTGCCGTCGTGGTGATCTTCGTAAGGAATGGAGACAAACAGAGTTGAATTTGAATGAAGAAATTTAGGTTCCCCCATCACACGTTTCTTTTTGCTTAACAATGACGACAGCCTCTCACTCCCTTCAGGCAGTGAGGGCAACCCTCATTTTGGTCCTATGCTGGGCCTCCAGCTAGGATGGAGAAGTCTTACATCGTCATCTCCGACAACGCTTAATTCAGGGGACTGATGAGGGTGAAAAGCTTTATTAAAATTCCTTGAAATTCTCGAAGTTATAGCTATAACCGTTGATAAAGTTTTTTACAAAAGTTACTTCTCCCTGTAAATACCGTTGAAAAATTACTTCATTGATCCGGTTGAAGGACCTGCTTTTAGATCTCCTGCGGACAAGTTTTCCCGGTAGTGATTGTTGATAAAGTACTTTGGTGTACCTACTTCTTGTAGGGGCCATAGATAAAGTCTTTACAAAAGTCATTTCTCCACAGTAGTGTATTATCATTTTCGTTGGAAAATAATTCGATGCATTATCATGGACCATTCAATGAATATAAATTATGAGGGAATACAGCCGTCAGATGCTAGAACAGCTATCGTACAACAACCTACCTATTACTATTATAAAAAAAATTAATACTTGTGAAAACGAACCGATTAATAAAAACAAAAACTAACATAATAATCATATTAAATAGCTTAACGTTTTCTCAACATTAATCATATATATATTTGAGCAGCATCTGACTTAACTTTATTTCAAACAAGGCTCATTAATAACTTATAAGAAGGTAACTCACTGAACATCTTTGCTTCAAAGAACTTCAATTATAATAAAAATTTTAAATGTTATATATTGTGATACAAAATACATATACTATGCAGAATAAGACTTACAAACAACACGAGAACACAAAATGCCAGGTAAAAAAGAACATGAATAAATATATAGCGATTCGTTTTAAAATGACTCAGTTTACCCGCATAAAAATTCCTTTCCATCGAAATAAGTACTCCTGGATAGTAATAGCATCGGATCAAACACAGCCTTACGAAGCCGTACAAAGTATCAAGTCTGTAAGGAATTAAGCATTGTGGGGGCCGTAAATACTGAGAATTAAACCTTAAATGTGCTGGTCACTATCATTGGACTTCTCCACTACGGATTAATTAAATTATTGAAGTAAGGCTTCTCCTGCGACGTTGTTTTACTAACAAGACGACGCTATACATCAAGCGGAACCCCGCATGTGATATTCATATACGTTTTATTACACTGTAAAGTATAATAATGAGAAACACCAACTACATTCATCGATACCCTCGAGATTCATGAAACTCAATGCATCC
>NW_025937128.1:0-420 GCF_000764305.2 Hyalella azteca
CCCGGGGTGGATGTCAACCCCAAGTTCCTGAGCGACCTCGAGAACGGCATGAGGAACGCCAAGCCCAAATACAGCAACGGGATAATGTAAGGCTCGTTTTCCGCCAAGATACTTTGATAACTGTTAACTTCGGCTGAAACATTTCTGAGAAAAATGTCCACTACAGCTGAAAATGCCGTTTCACTCATACTATTTTACACCAACAGGCTCTGCAATTGTATTCATTACTCCAGTTTTAATGAGCCTCAACACCATGTCAATGTTAAAAGTAATAAAATCACTTGGCTGCTTAAGTCGCAAATTTACCAGGAATTTAAAAGCAAATAAAATAGCCAAAATTTTCACCATTTCTTATAAGAGAAAACGTTTCGGAGTCCAGCTCCATCGTCAGTTCAAAACCTAGAACACAGGTACAAGCAA
>NW_025937129.1:0-178215 GCF_000764305.2 Hyalella azteca
ATTGCAGCTATATTGAGAGTAGAAGTGCGTAACACTGAAACCTGGCAAATGCACCGTAGCCTTGTACCTTTTGGAATATCTTACAGCAAGGCAGTTTTAGGGTTACGGGAGACAAGTCATGAATTAAGAACAGTGTAACTAAACTGAGCCAATTCCTGAAAGTCTATATTATGCTGCTTTGACAGAGGGCTTCGAAGGTAGGAAGTTTTACCGTAAGCACAATTCTTCACGTTCAATTAAGTACATAGCTGAAAGCTGTAATTTGATAGGATTACGCGACAAAGAGCCTCCTCTAGTTCCACTTCGGACACTTCCTTAAGGCCGGTCCACACACTCAGTTTTACACAACGACTTGTCTGCGAAGTTCTAATCGTTGCAGTTAAAACGTTGCGTGTGGACGGGGAAACTGCGCATTTTTGAAGCCGGCGGGAAAACTGCGCAGTTGCATCAAAATCTGAGCTACAGAGCATAGATTTCGATGAACTGCGCAGACAAGTCGGAACGTGTAGACGGTAGCACAGTTTTCCGATTCGATTTGCGCTGTTTGGGAACGCAGCCGTGCACCACCAATTTTGTGCACCAATAAGCCCTGAATCGAACGCCTTGGATCTCTCCGGACCTACACCAATCAGCCGTGCACCACTCGGCTTTGACCTCTTCCGGCCTTGACCACCACCTGCCGTGCACCACCAGGCCGCGGATCGAATATGACTTCCGGGCATCGTTAAATTACGTAATTTTACGTTCGCCGCATCCGAGATTAGGTTTCAGATAGCATAGTTCTGTTCCAAAATTTATCGTCCTTCGACAAGCGGCCGTTCGACCGAGGGCTGGTTCGACCCACGGCCTAGATACGGACGGCTTGAAGTGCTGAAGGCTACGTTCCGGAAGGCAGGAATCTTGATGGTCCATTACATGTGGTGGTCTTCGGCAGGCGACCCCTCAGTTTCAATGATTCTGGCGACAATGGCCGACCTTCGGTAAAGTTCTCGGGAATTTATTGCCCTTCTATACGAAAGTTTTTCTTGCATTTGGCGAGTCAAATTCAAGGACTATAGTAACAGGGACAAAAAAGGTGGAGATACGAGGGCTTATTAGAAAAATTCTAAGAAATCGAAGAAAGCGCAAACATAGAAACAGCTGTAAAATAAGTTGAGCATTTACCGTAAATAATTGGGAATGAATAAAAAAATCGATTCCATCCGGACCTGGAAAATACATCTACAGCCATCTCTCTTGTATTTTGATTCCTCGCAATCCCTAAATGATCCAATCTCTTTTTTGACAGACACAATGCCAAAATTTATGAAAATACTGCCTTCTCCATGGCACGTTTCGGATAAATTTACGGCCGGAGTCCGGACTAGCGGCGGGTCTCCCCAAATTCGATGAGCATGGAATATCTCCCAAAGTAATGAACGTAGCTCGATAAAACTTGGTACACGTATTCATTAGGACTTAACGGTGATGTTTAGCATGTGACAATTGTTTTTCGATTTTGCCTTCGTTTGCGAGTTATACGGCTTTATCTTATCTAAAAAATTGTCACGAGCTAAACATCGCCGTTGGGAGGTTAGGTTTCTATATTCAACGTTTCGTTCAAATCTGTACAGTAGTTAAGAAGAAATGTCATGCTCACTGCAAATTTCGACACGTATCGTCAAAAATAAAAGTTACAGTTATTTTTATGTTTTACCTTCCCTACATGGATGTCTACTTTAATCTACCAATCTCAAAAATTATCCACACATACATATAAAAAATCAGTCTTTTATTTGTATATATGTTGATTATTTTTGAGATTGGTAGATTAAAGTAGACATCCATGTAGGGAAGGTGAAGCATAAAAATAACTGTAAGCAAACTGAAACATGAAAAAATACATGTAAGTGGTAGTTGGTAACAACTTAACTAGTAACTTTCAACATTACACCGAAATTTTTCGTACAGTTTTATTCTGTAATTTATATTGTGTATGTATCATGCTGGTTTTTGAATAATATTTAATGCTATTAAATAAAATCTAAAGGCTTTATCTATAAATGTAGCGGTAGCGCTGTAGCGGCAAAACCTCGTTTCGCTACTTAAATATGTAGCGGGCGCTACCGCTACCGCTACAATTGCTTAAATGTAGCGCCGCTACCGCTACTGAAAATGTAGCGGCCGTTAGTAGCGCCCGCTGCATGTAGCGCGCTACTGCCCACCTCTGCCTTCAGGTAGGAAATTTTAAACTAACGGTAGTGCGAGAGTAGCTCTAGAACGGTGGTGAGAGAAGTACCAAAGCTGTTTGCCGAATCCTATCATAGGAAACATAGAAGGGTAATGCAAGGTTCACATGAGCGAAATTCGCTATCGAGCGGACAGCCGATACTGAAAATTGTGAACTGAACGAACTAAGTTTTCGAATTTTTCATTTACTAGTTAAAGCTATTTAAACAGAACCTCAATAAGTTTCAAGATTGATATTAGAATATCTAAATATGATCATATTTAGTTCACGATCGCTCAGGAGATTATGGCTAGACATGAAATTACAACGATGAAATAGTACGAAGTAGTGGTATAAGTACAATACAGGATGGTAGTAGCGACATACATAAGTTAGACGAGAAGGTCGCGATTAATCAGGGCAACGATATATAGCATATATCAGCAGCAAAGCGACCTTCAATAGGTATTTTTTTCTGAATGTGAATTGAAAACTAACCGTAATTCTATATAGTAATACTAGGTAGTTCAATAATGACAAAAGGTAACGGCTCGGTTATACATTAGGTAAATAGTTAGTTCAATAATGGCAAAAGGTAACGGCTCGGTTATACATTAGTTAAATGTGCAATTAGTATACAAGGTGCACAAGTGTTAGAACTACTCTCTTATTTGTTATTTCTGCATCAAGGTAGTTTCATTTACGTGGAAAGTATCTATTTTGACTGAAGAAATGAGTAGCGCTGGAAGTTTGCACTTTAATACTATGGTTTTATCATGCACGCGATAAAAACTTTATACAGTCGATTGATCAGCCTAGACAATATTACAGTTATGGTGTTTAAGAAAAACTATAGCCTTACGATGTTGCGAGTGATTCAGGGAGGCTACGATGGGGAGGAGCTGGAAGCACAGGCCACAAACTGAAATTACCGAATCCACATTTACACAATTAGTTACATTTCACTTCAGTGATACTTACTCTTCAAGTAGTGTCGATGACGAGAAGAAAGACAGTCGCACAGGAACACTAGGCGGCATAGGAACTCTAGGCGGCATAGTAACACTAGGCGGCACAGGAACACTAGGCGGCATAGAAGCACTAGACGGCGCAGGAATACCAGACGGCACAGGAACGCTAGGCGGCACAGGAACGCTAGGCGGCACAGAAACATGAGACGGCACAGGAACACTAGGCGGCACAGAAACACTAGACGGCACAGGAACACTAGACGGCACAGGAACACTAGGCAGCAAAGAAACACCAGGCGGCACAGGAACACTAGACGTCACAGGAACACTAGGCGGCACAGAAACACTAGACGGCACAGGGAGGCTAGACTGCAGAGCGTAACGGCACTAATAAAGCTTGTACGTACTAGAAGATCCAGAGCGACAATGAATCGGGAAACGAAAAGCAGCGCCCTTACAAGCTTTGATACGAAGCTTTGTCTTCCCATGGCAATTGGAAATAGATTGATGTATATTCGATTGCATGTTGAATTTTGTATTTATTTTTCTTCAAAGTTTACAGGAGATGACAAGATGAAGAGGTATATTTATTAAATAATTTATGAGGATAGACTAATAAATAATGAGTTTATTCTTGATTAGTATTGAATTGGCAATTAATATAGGAATATATTTGTACTGGTCAGCGAAAGGCTGAATTGATAAAGCTTTAGGTGATAGTATTCATTCCTAATTTGAAGTCATAATTCAACTGAGACAACACCTTACAAATCGTAAAATCGAAAAAAGCATGGAAGATATTGAAGCAGCTGGTAGTAAATTTGTCGGGTCTAATGTTGGACGATTTTAAACGTGTTTAACGCTTCATTGAAATATATAGTGAATTGGAGAAGAAAATACTTTTTTATAAATCGAAGAGTTTGGTGCAGAGCATAGATTTTCCGGGCATCTATATTGCTGGGCAAATTGCGTTGATATGTTGTTATCTTGAAATATCTTCTTTCATTTAAAAATTTTGACTTGAGATCATTTATTTTGCGGATCGGTAACGCAGGTGGCTTAATGATGAATTTTTGTTTACTTTAAAAACTATAGATTGGTCAAGTATCGAACTTGCTTCATTCAACCATCGACGATTTGCTTAAAACTTCATACACGCATTTCTTGATTGCTGACGAACATTTTAATGTATTTATTGTTCAAAAAAATTTTTTAGTATATTCATATCATGTATACTAACTTGGAAATCGGTCAATTTCTGCAACAAAAGGCAGTCATGTTTTTATATCTCAGTTGCATCTTTTATTATCACCTTCAGACTTTACATACCCTTTCTTACAAGTGATGCCTACATAATGTTGTGGGTTTCATTTCTGGAATAATGATATTTAAAAAAATGATTGTTCAAGTTTCATTTATGCGACTTTTTCTTGTCTTTATTTCGACGTAACTTCTGAACGAAGCGTCGCATTTAATTTTTTTTTTTAAAGTTTATCACATTAAATGCTACATGACGACAGGCTGACACACATCACAGCTCCTTCTAAAGCGGCCGGAATTTGTCGCTGAAAATGGCGTGCTGAGAGTTTCCCCACATTCCGCGAGATCTATCGCATGGTACCGAAACTCGTTTATCGTATTATTCCGGTATAGATGATAATTAGCTAAGTTTGCTGGTGAATCTTTTGGTGTGTTAATCTATTTTCTGCTGCTATTTTGCTGTCAGCTAGAACGTTTTAATTAAAAGTTATTGTGAGATTTTCTTTGCGAGTATCCAATTTTCGATCATAAATGAGGAAAGTATGGGTAATAATGTTGATTGTGTTATACTCATATCTCACTCCATTGTGAATCCGATGACGTCAAGATTTTGTAGGAAATATCTCCAGCAACTTGTTTTATTTCCATATTTTATTACTTTTTTGGGTTACATGGCGTTGTGTCCGATCTTCAATATTTTCGGCCTCCGTGATCCAAGTGCTTCATAGATTCAGTTGAAGTCCATACACAACCCTTGCGACTCAGTCTGATTAAGCCAAGTTTTCTCTTCCTAACTTATGGGTTGAACTATCTTGATACGTAACTCTTGATTAGGCCATGTTTTTCCTTTTACTGTAGTGAATGAATGACTGTAACTATTCTTGCTCGGGATCGATGGTCGCGAGAATCTACATTTATCGTTTATTAAGCTCAAAACAACATATTCAACCCGTATATTTCAAACCCGTATCTTTAGGCTTCAAAGTTCTTAGTTAACTGTCAGGTTCAGCACGAGGGTCTCGGCGCGAAAAAGTTCTCTTACTGGCAGCACGACTTGACAAGGAGAATGACACAAACAATTATCTCAAACTTCATATCCTACAAGGCAAGATATCCTACACAGGCCTACTTGTTAAGTTGAAAACCTATCAGAGCTGGGCCTGAGACAACAGTACTCGACACAATTACTAACAGGCTAGAAAGATCAGTTAGGCAACAGCACAGTGAGTTAGGCAATTTCTACAGGTGAATTTCCACGCTATACATCACCGAGTTTTTGAGGAGGAAGCAGCGCTGGGACCAACGTGAGGATATTTCTTGACGCGGCTGCACGGGGATGATTCCCGAGTCCAGGGAAGTAGATTCTGAACTAACTTCGTAGCTGGCTGGGATTCTCGTTCTTGTGTCGTCTGATCTCGTAGCGTGGTCTTCAATCCTCAGGAAAAGCGGTTCGCTCGTCGAATAATCTTACGTTGTCAGTTCTAATAGCGTGGTTTTCAATCGTCGGGAAAATTGGCCCACTCGTCGAATATATCTTACGTTGTCAGATCTAATAGCATGGTCTTCAATCCTCAGGAAAAATCGGCTCTCTCGTCGAAGTTAATTTGCAGAACTTAATATCTCACATACGCGGTGCTCTTCCCAGGCTCGCGCCACGACGCCAAATTTGTAACTCAACCGTAAGTCTCCACACGCGAGACTTCCTCACAGGACGCCGATTAACTCCGACTGCACTCACTAAAAGTCTATGCACAGCACGACTTCCTTCCAGCACGCTGGTAGACACTAACTGCGCTACCTCTGCTTCTACCTCGCTCCTTATATAGCTCCGTTCGCTACCCGCGCGAGGCGTCGTAGACCCGCATTGTTTGAATCTTTAACGGTCGCCTCGAATCAATCTTTAACGGTTATAGTCATATTCCTGGTTTTTAGATCCTTATTAATTCCTATACTAATCATATCCTCCTTTGCCCCCTAAAAAACTTCTAAGCCTAGCGTGATGATTTTTTTTCATTCTACCCTCGATTGCAGAAAACAATCAATTATGAACACCCTATCAACACGATCCAATTATCTAGGTGTATATATTCCGACCTACACCGCTTTTACATCATCACTCCTATCCCTCACTCTCATCTAAATGGTTCGCGTCCCCTCGTTTTCATCACCTGCAATTTCCTTCGACATAATATAGTCACCGATAGGCCACCTTAAGTATCCGAATTCTACCCCTAAAACCAAAGCAACCAAGAAAAAATATTTAAAAAGTATAAAGGAAAATACATATTTAACATCCTACCAAACATGTCACAAAAATACGAAATCACGGAAAATATTCGCTAGCAAATGTTTATATGGTTCATTTGACAGGAAAAATATCTTAGCCTGCTTGATAACCTTTTTATCTCTAAATTTAAAATTAGTAAGTTATTAAATCCCCTTACAAAAGAATACAACTACAAAATAAGCAATTTTTTTCAACGCAATACAAAAATTATATAAATATATATATACCATGATCGAGTACATGGTGTATATATATATATATATACCACATGTAGGTGCACTTCCCCCCCTGAAGCAAATATATATACTACCACTGAATGTGGTCGAAGTTTGCCTGGCAGATGACGTTACACGGCCAGTTATCTGACATGTCGTCGATGAAATTTCGGAAGAGAGCAAAGTACATTTCGCCAGAGCCTCCGTTAAGCAGTAAATCCTGAGATGTAACTGCATTCATGTCAAGGGGAGTTTCATCTTCCCACACCAAGTCCAAATTAGGAGAAGTTTTCTTCAGCCCCACCCAGGTGCATTTCTCTGGATCTGTTGAGGATCCAGAAAAATCTGTGCGCAATATTTATTCCATCAAAGTAAACTTAACCGAACGCAGTTGATTGAATGATGGTATTTTAAAAATCTAAATATGAAAAACATATGAATTATTAACTCGAGCGAATATATACAATTTAGATGCACGTCTCAGTTAATTCCTAATAACATACCTGTAACAAACTTCTTGAGCACTTGCGTTGTCAGGGGGCTCCTCGATATGGCGTTGCGAAAGCCAAATTTCGCGCACTGCGCCAGCGCCGTTTGTGCGTCCGGGAAAAACGGCGTGACGACATAATACAAGCCGTCAGCTTCCCTCGTGATGTTTTGATCTGAAATAGTTTTTATAGTGTGTCATGAAATGATTTTAATTCAAGTAAGGATAAACTGATTCAGTCTGACGAGTAGCTATGGTTTTGGTGACTTGACAGTTTGATCCGTCTTAGTGTTTTCATTGTTCGAATTTTTCAGTTTTTATATTATTTTTTTCCCATTTAATTTCATATATTTTTTTAGACATGCTGCTTAATCTCACCATAAGCTATCATGCTATATCGCTTCAATGCTTTTAAAATGAAATAAGGTGTTATCTAGTACAGTGTATACTTTAGACCGAACATTGGCACCCATTTCACTTTATTACATCAAGACTTACTGGGTATGTGCATGTACTTTACTCCGGGCTGAGGTATGGCTCGACTGTAAGCGTTCGACAAGAGGCATTGCTGCGTCCACGTACCAAGCGTGCGATGCGTGCAGCGCCGCCAGCAGCGCTAGCGCCGCCAGACTTGGCGTAGCTGCTGTCGAACTCGACGCGGTCAAACGCATGCTTCAGGCGGCAAATTCTGCACTAGTAAATAACGTCAATCATTATTGTCAGTTTAGAATTCCAAATATGTCTGGCTTTCCTATGCACTGTCTTTCATTGAGAAATTCTTGTTTTGCTATATTCCAGGTAAAACCCATCGAAGTCACGTGAACAATTTGGTGATCAGCTTGCAGAAGGCAATAAAGAGCACAGCGTTACGTAAAATTGTAAGTCACTAGAAGAAAATTTTGAATTTAACCTTGAGATGGAAACTATATTTTGAATAAATAACGACTTTGAATAATTCATTAAGTTTGGTGATGAAGAAATCAAGAAGAAAGTTTAACTAATGTGTAACTGCCCTCGATTGAACTTACGTGAACTTGTTAGTGGATATCCGGTTAGCCGACCAATGACCAAAAAATAAATCGAAAAATAACGCCGTCAAATTTTCCTGTATATTTAGAAGTAACATTACAGCTAATGAACCTCAATTAAACCAATTATGAGTTAGCTGGTAGATATATTGACATGATTTGATCCATTATTAATTTTTATTTTTTCTCGAAAGCGCTAAATCGGTATAATGAATAATGGATATCTGAACAAAGATTCAACTCTAACATTGCCGTAAGGCGCATAAGTATTTCGCAACTCTCATATTGACTGTAAATTACCCATCTTCATACGCAATCTTGGCAGTCCTCTATACAACTGTTGCATGTGGCACAAGTTTTGAATGATTCAGTGGACGACAAATAATTCAAATTAGTGACCATAAATTGAAACCCTTGTTACTGGTAATTTGTTGGTTAGTGTCAAAAGAGCGAGAACAGATCTTTTCAAATGAAATCAAATTTTGAGCAAAATTGGAACATACTGTATGTAACTGAGCAAAATATCGATGTACTTTTCTAAGCGTTTAAGCTCCACCGCCAACCTATAATATACAACATTACTATGAATTTTTCCGATTTTATCGGAATAGCTGAATATTAATCATTGTCCGATAAAACGACTTTTCTATTCTTGGTTCTATAATATTTTTACAAAAGCTTCAAACTTCTCCATTTTTACCTCCTACTCCGTCAAATTGAACTGTTGAATTAAAAACCATCAATTACCTACCTAGCACGGTATTTCTGTTTTTATTAGCCATGATACCTTTAGTTTCAGTGAAATATTTATTATTATTCTTTTAGAGAGAAAGATGTTCAAATATGTGCACTCGCCAAAGTAGATTCATAAATAATATGAATTCTTTCGCATTGTGCATTTATGGACCATGAATTTTTTAATCACTTTAGGGTAGAATAACTTGTAAGAAATAAACTTGATCGATTATGAATTGATAATTATCATCAATAAATATGCTTCGAGTTTGCTTTTGTTATAAATAAAATATTCAGTGAGAATTCTTCTAATCACCCTATATGGGCACAGTGAGAAGCTCCTCAAAATTTTTGATGAGAATCAAATCGACAAAATTTATGATGAGGTCAGGTGCGTAGTTCTGAATGATTTAGTAGAATTAATTTCACACTTGGAAATTCAACAATTTAAATGTCGTAATCATCCTGTCAGAATGCATCGGAGACTCCTTTTTATGCCCAAAATTTTCATCAACTCTTTGTAGAAAAAATGGTGAAAATAATTTGTCAAATGTCTCTTATGTAAAGCTTAAATACAAATGAAAATCGGACTTCTGATGTGTAGAGAGATAAAAAAAAATGTCAGATAAAAGCGTAAAAAATAACCCAATATTTTTCACAGTTGATACAATTGGAGACAAGCCCAAATTAAAGTAGCCGCTCATCTCGAAGTTGACAGAAAATAATCTGCTCACAACCAACTCAAGTTAATTGAGCCACGACGTTTAAGAGAATATCAAGACTCGAAGTAAAAACTGGCAATATCTTACGTCTTAACTTAAAACTAAATGAATTATTTCGTGGAATTTTCTTATTCCAAGACTATTCGATAGTACAAGTTTACTAATCGATGTTTTTATCGTGGCCGGTTACTGCCTTTTTTGTGCGCGGATTTGGCCGTTTTTACAACACTTCTCTTTAACTTCACTTCTTGTTTGTCTGTTGGTCTGTCTGCTACAAATCTTGTAATCGAAATTTAACACACTTCTACTTATCCTAACGATCTGAAATTTTGCACACTTGCGTAAAGTTGGAGACAATGCATGAATCAAATGACAAAATAAAAAATTTTATGAATAAAATTTTTTTTCGATATTAAAAAAGCTGAAAAAATAAATTTGTCAGCTACAAATCTTATAATTGATATTTGACACACTTTTACCTGTCCAATTGATATGAAATTTTGCACACTTGTGTGAAGTTGGAGGCAATGCATGAATCAATTGACAGAATAAATAATTTTGAAAAAAATTTTATATATAAAAAAAATGAACAATTAATTTTTTTAATATTCGAAAATAAAATTAGAAATTCATTGTACATCTGTGACGTTAGAAACACTGGATTCTTTAGAAGTGTTGTCTTTAAAAAGTAATTCTTAAACGTATATTATTGCCAGCATCTAGCAACCTAGCTGGCCGCAACTCTCACTACCTGCGTTCTGAGCCCATATATCACGCCTGAGGGGCTCGACCGATGTTCCAGCAGGGACTGTTTTGGCGTCGCCCCGACAACGTGCGTCGCGTTCATTAACTATGACAGGAATAAATCAGCTAGGGACCAGATAATTTGATCATTCGCCATCATATCATACACTTCTTCTTGACCTGTAATCGCAAAAAAAACGTTAAATGAGTGTTTCTTCTTCACATTCACCAATTGAAATGTCCACATAATCGTTTGGTTTGACGAGTATCTAAATTGTACCAGGAACCAAAGAAGAGCGGCCTCGAGTTCAGAGTTAACAACATAAAGATACTGTCTTTTCTGATATTAATGATTGTGTGAGAGAGTGTGATTGGCGTGGCAATCATTTCAGTCAAGGTGTGATTTGAATATGGGATGTAGCGAGTCCTTTTAACAATTCTTTAATTCGAGTTGGTCGAGACGCTGTGTTCTGACATTAGGGTAGTTGAATTCTTGATTGCTGCTGTGATTGTTCATCGACCTGCGTACCATTAGGCTGCAGTAAAAAATTATCATTTTTCCACATGAGTTATTGACCTTCCTGCACGTACCTATATATTAAGGTGTATCGTTATTTTTCGAACGCCCGACTTTTTTTATTTCAAATATTTTTTCCTCTGTAGTGCAAATATAAAATAAAATTAATGATAGATATCGTGGACTGGGAGAGAGTAAATCTCAATTGAAATAATGTTGCGATTCCGCATATTTTTACGGAGGTTTCCTTTTATCTAAGTTATTGTCAGTACAAATGTGTTTGCTCTATACTTGTTACAAATCTAAACGAGTTCCTCGCATCTGTGTACTCTTCCGATATTGTGTGTTACATTCATAAAAACATTTTCAACTTGCTCATCTCCCTCCTGATGACTTTTACCTGTGGGCAAATATTATGATGTGGAAAAATTCTCCCTGTCCAAATATACAAGAAGTTCATGTAGGTGTAGATAAAACATATATATCAGGTCATCTTAACATTCAATTATTACGTTCTTGTTTGCTTTTCCACACGTAGTTTTTACATTTAATATAGTGCGTTCACGTTAAATGTGCATAGGCCTTAATTTAGATGTGTTCTACTGTTTTCTTTCCAAATAAAATAAATAGTATGTTCGAGCTAATTGCTTACACAGTGAGCGTGAAGATTTTCGATTAGTTAGTGTTAATTTTGTTTGTCAACTGACCGTGATGATTTTTAGAGAATTATTTTTCCACGGTGCATTTCTTCCTTCAAAGTGTCACTAGCTCTTGATCACTAACATCATGCTGCCTTCATTATTTTTATCTCTCAATTGAGTTCCAGTCCAAACATTGAATTCAATTATTTGACAGATTTTCAATCAATTGCCTGTTCACCTCTTGGTATTGGGAACTCGTTTCGCAAATGGGCTATACTTCGGTCACTTCCGAACGCGCAATAAACTCGACTCTTATTCGTACGGTTCCCATAAGTGCCATCGAAGCCTTAGTTAAGACTTAAGAGTTACATTTGTGACTCAATACAGTTACAGTTACAATACATCGACAGGTTTGCGGTGTTTGTCAGACCACTAATTAACTGCCATGTCAGTTAGTCAGACAAATTTTGCTAAAGACGTGCAACAAGAATAATTCCAGGCTTGAAGGGCAAGTCCTATGAAGAAAGATAGAAGATTATGAAGCTTCCAAGCCTCAGTTATACCTGTCAGTCTGACAAGTGTTGTTTGTAAGCTAATGGAATCTGTTGTGATCGAGGGATAGGATTATCGATCACATGACTGCTCACCATCTCCTTTCAGATTGTCAACATGGTTTTATTGCCGGTAGATCCTGTACCACTAACTTATTATCTATGTTGAGTGGATGCATTGTACGTCGATTTTGCCAAAGCATTTGACAGTGTTCCGCATGAGCGGCTGTTGCGTAAGCGTTCTTAGGCCTATTTTGTTCGTTGCTTTTATAAACGATCTGCCGGAAACAGTGTCCAGCGTGTGCTCCATGTATGCCGACGACACAAAAGTTTATAATTCTGTGAAGGATGCGTCAAATAAAGCGCAATTGCAAGATGATCTTGACAGTTTAGTTAACTGGGCTGATACGTGGCAGCTGCGGTTTAATGCTGACAAGTGTAAAGTACTTCATCTCGGGAAGAACAATGCACAGCAAAATTACAGTATGAGAAGACATGGTTACAACGAGAGAAAAATGATTGTAAAGTCTAGTGTGGAAAAAGATCTAGGAGTTTATGTCAACAAGGAGCTGAAGTTTTCTAAGCATGTTGAAACGCAAGCTAACACGTCCAATAAACTTCTTGGACTAATCAGACGCTCATACGAGTTCTTAGATGCAGAAGCGATGAAGCAGTTGTTTGTTGTTGTCGTGCGCCCGAATCTAGAGTTTGGGAACGTTGTGTGGTCACCGAGATTTGAAAAGGACAAAAATTTAACTAGAGAATGTTCAAAGACGTGCAACAAGGATAATTCCAGGCTTGAAGGGCAAGTCCTATGAAGAAAGATTAAAGATTATGAAGCTTCCAAGCCTCAGTTATCGACGTCGGCGTGGGGACCTCATTGAAGTATACAAGTATATTCATGGTTTTTATAAGGTCCCCGAAGGATTACTGGAATTCGAAACAAGAACCAACACCAGGGGCCACGGCTATGAACTAAAACAACTGCGTTGCAACCGACATGTGGAACAGCTTTCCCGATGACATCGTTGGCGCTCCAAGTATGAACGCGTTCAAGAACAGACTAGATAAAGCTATGGAAAAATATATGTTCACATTTGAAATGCCTAGCGCCATATCGAACCCGGTGGAAGTCGAGTAGCTATCTCAAACTATCGTCAGTCATGAAAAAATCCGGTCAAATGACACGATTTTAGATCATCTGTGAACAAGGCACGAAAAGGAAAAGAATCGGCGACAGGCCACATCAGGCCTACATTTCAGCGCCGAGATCACTATATTATGTTATGTTATGTTATGTTATGCCTCGCTGGCATGCGCTCTGGCAATGTACATTGTCGACGGCATCGACCCAAGAATTGAGAATTAATATCCAAAGATTTTGTAAAAGGTTACTTTTCTATGCATCTCTTATATGAATGGTAATTAGTATGACCTGAGGGGGGTTCGTATGTAGCGGGATCCGAGGATATAGAGGAACAGCGTAAACGATTATATAATATACTATTAGGATTATTGTTCGGCTTACAGTTTAGGATAATCAGATTATAAGTTGGAGCTTTAACACTGATGTCTTCGGCGTCCAGTTGAAGTATGGATAAGTCTAAAGTGTATCTTCTACTCTGACATTAATTTAAAGTTACTGTCCTGATGGATACGGAAAGGAGTAAGGGTTTACACACGACTATTCTAGGCCCAAGACTGAAGTTTCCTGGTCTGGGCAGAGCTCATATAGCTTTGCTATTTGACGTCACCAAGGGCGTGACTTGATAAACAGAAAAGGCTAATACAAGGAAATGCTTATGAACATATCGCATATAAAGGATATTATCTTTCAACAAGGAAGACATCAATCAGGAAATATCCAGGGACGAATGGTATCAACATTGTCACCTGACACCTTCCTCCTATGGGGAAATTTTTAGATCGTCCTCGATCTTATCAATTCAAACGGAAGTGTTAACGCTCCTTAATTTGAGTGCTATTTAAAATGCCAAAAAATGACAAATTGCAGCATGTCGATAAACCATGCAGTTAGCAAGAATTAATAATCAGTAAAATATTTAGCTAAGAGATCTTAAAATAGCAAATTCAGATTCATAATAGCACCTTCCTCCCTACGGGAAATTGGTCTCTCAATTTGACATGAACTTGTATACTTAAAATATCAGTTCCAAATCTTTTAATCATTTGAATATAACTCACAACAGAAATTATACGTAATCGAATATTAGAATTATAATGGAAGATCATAGCAAACAGTAAAGATTTCATATGTCAAAATATAAATGAAATCACAAGGAATCGTCGATCAAGAAATTCAAAAAGGAACATGCGATGACGATAATATAATAGTTATGATTCTGCTAAAAAACAATCTTGGCTGGCTATATACAGTTCAACACGTGAAAGTAGTAGCAAAAGATACCAGATTATAATTAAATCGCGTTACAATGTGCGATTTTACAAACATGGTTAACATCAAATTTTATATCAACTAGAGAATAATTAACATCGCGTCACAATATGCGGCGTTACAAAATAGATTGACATCAAATATTTATATCAATCAGATGAGATATTGTCAAAGTCATGTATCTGTAGCACGTAAAAAGTATCGACTGAATGCAATCATACAAACTGATACGTGATCTACTTAAAAATATATATCTCGTCACAGGAATGAGACCGCTGCAGAGAATGAAAGGTATGCAAGAAATAAAATCAAGTACGGTAGCATTGATCTCGTATAGTAAGCGTCAGCACTTTTGGCGAGCTTGACTGCGGTCTTTGCACATGATCTACTCGTGGCATTGAAAGGCGATGCTGATAACTTTAATCTACTGTTTATGATAAAAAAATATACCGTCATAAATTACATAAACAGGTTATCGCATTTTATACTATTATAGTTAATACAACTGCGTAGATGAATTACAAAGTATATTCATTGTGTATAGAAATCTCCACCAGTGTAGCTTACGCCCTTTAATCGGCATCGCATTTTATAATATAACTTGATTATAATAAAAGAGCGTAGTTAGTATTAACGATGAATGAATAGAATCGCAATAGATTCAGAAATTCTTAAGTTTCCAATGCGAAACTACTTTATAGAACTTTATAACATGGAACCATCGTGGAGCTCTTGCGGCCTTCGCTTGAGGTATGAATAATCTCATCGCTTCTATGTGACGTGATTTGTAAAAGGCGCACATTATATAATTAATGCGATTGTTTATAGGCTTGAGACTTTTACGGCTTTTTATTTTGAAAAAAAAAAAAACGTTTAAGACGGAAAGTCAAAATCTACCAAAGCCTTACTTCGTCTGTCGTATTTATGCATAAAAAATCATTGCAAGTTTAGGGCAGGTGATTGTTATGATTTGTTATGATATTCATGAGTTTCACGAATCACGCAACTGCTGTTGGGGGCATGGAATTGCTTATTAAACGGAAGCCTTTATTAGAAAAGCGTCCTACTTCTACTTTATTTCTAACTTTGCATTTAGTCTTGATGTAGTGATTTCAACCGAAACTATATACTTATCGATATAAGGGGTTGCGTCGACAGTATTTATATGTAGTTATTTCAAGACAACCAGTTATTTCGACACCTGTATTGATCTCATCAATCGTATGGAACTCTCGATAGAGTTTTTAAATAAACATTTTAAAAATACTGTCAGGTTTCTAGCACGAGGGTCGGCGCGTTGAAAAGGTTCTCACGCTGGCAGCTAGGCGACGAATTGACAAGGGAAAAGATACAAATAAGCATGTCAACTCTTATATACTTAGAGACAGTAAATCCTACTCTAGTACAGGACTGGGCGTTCGAGCTAGGTACTATCTCCTAACAGGCACAGTACGATTACTCGAGGGGAACACAGCGGGAAACAATTAAAGGTAGCTAACATTAGAATACTATTTCAATTTTTCACAGATGTACATCACCCGAGGTCTGTGGAGGCGATAGCGTCCTGGATGAAACTGGTGGCGAGGCTCCGACGCGCCCTGGTCGTTACAGTGTTCCTCGAGGCCGACCGGCGGGGTTTCTAGTCCATAGTATAGATGCAGATGGCCGATCGTGGTCGTTCTCTTCGCCGGGGATACTGGTTATTCCGAGTAATGTCTTCGTAGGTCGGATAGTAATCTCTCGCAGATCGGTTGGTGCTTCTCTATAGTTGTAGGTCGGCTTCAAAATAACTTGCTTGAAGCGGTAGTTAAGTCGTAGTTCCTTTTATTCGATGGTAAGTCGTGAGATCTCAGAGTAGTCCACTATTTCGACAGATCGGTTCCAATATTCTTCTTCGGTTGTCTTCTTCTCGGCGATATACAACGCGGTCGGCTGAAGTTGTCTGAAGAGACGTCGTGACTCAAGAAAATAACGAACACCACAATTGTTTCTAAACATTCACTGTTCCCGGAATACGTGCTACAAACGACGTGCGGCAAGATCCTCCGCGCTCGACTCTGGTGATCTAAATTCCGCACACAACACGATGTCCTCTCGGCACGCTGTCCGACTCGCACTGAGCTGCCTCTTCTCCTACCTCACTTCTTTTATAGCCCCGTTCGCTACCCGCGTACGTGAGGGGTCCTACACCCGCTTTGTTTTGAATTTTAAACCGTCGGCTTCAATCAGTCTTCAACGGTTCTACATATATTAACAATTTTGAGATACTATGAATTTCTATACTAATCAGCCTCAGCTAACGTTTTCCAAGTCTCCATAAATATAATCAATATATCAGGCAATATTTGATAAAAATGCCGGCCCATACTTTTTCATATTTCATTATATTTCATTAATGGCTGCAAGTAATGAAATAGATTCGTAAATGAATAAAAAACTGAAACATATTCATAAGAGCGTATACACAATTGTTATCGGCTCCGGTAATTAGATTAATTAGCTGCAGTTGCTCATGATTATGTTCACTATCGTGAAGAAATGACTTCCTTTACCATCAGTTCTCATGTCAAGATGATAATATTATAATCATAATATAGGAAGTTATTATAGAGCAGCTTATACGCCATCGTACCTTCTTCACAGTAACGGTTGTACGTCGGTAATATTAGTTTAGCATCGCATATTTAAAATGCCTGGACATAATGTTGATTTACAGCTCAGTATTTGACTTTTATATGACGTTATAAGTGAAAATTGATGCATATTGCAATACGTCTAGGTTCTCTGACGAGTCGCGCTGGTATACCCAGGCGTCTAGAGATCAATGCGTCCACTCAGATTCTCAGAGCTTTCTGTACTTGAGTTCTCAGCCTTTACGTGTCATTGCACGGACTTCGCTATGCACTTAAAACTTATCCTCGTGGATATAGTATTTGAACATGCGGAATATAATAATTAGATGGCAGCATATAACATCGCTATGAAAACTGCATTGATGCATACAGAATGCTTATTCCATGAGAAAACAATTTTAGAATCGGCTCTTTTTTCAGGTATAAGGATACCCTACATGTTCTTATGCGATCGTCACTAGTTTACAGATATAGTTGTGCGCAGTGCGCATCAGCGTACGTCGGTATGACGGCACGCAATTTCTATACTAGGCTGGCTGAGAATTTGTGTTTCTAGGACTGAACTTTTTCTGAACAGAATTTTGTGGTTTGAACTGACGATGGAGCTGGACTCCGAAACGTTTTCTTTTATAAAGATATGGTGAATTTTTGTGGTATTTTCTTTGCTTTTAAATTCCTGAGAAAAAATCATTTTAGTAGCAGTAGCTATGACTAATGAATTGTTTTACATCAGAATTATTCGATCACAGTCAGGGAACAATCGTTCCAAAGCGCAATAATATTATCATTTAGTTAAAATTTATCGCAGCATCAAGTTTATATTTTTAAGAGGGGTTGCAGTATTAAGTTTAATAATAAATTGGATTTTAACTGCATAATTTGCGCCTACCAGCTTTTTAGAGTTGATTCAATTAAGATCAACGTTATTGCGTCAGCCTGAGGGCATTTAGTTTTTAGCATGGCTCCTCAGGAAGTCATCGTAGCCCATAGAATTCGTTATATATCGGTCTAACATTGATTGACGTACATTAAAAGAGTTACTGGTAGCGAAAGAACGTGTACTTTGCCACGGAAGACTACACCTAATCCAGTCAAGCGTTGCGTCGACATTTGGATTTTTAAAGAAAGCACGCACGGTGTGGTTGCACAGATTATGTGGCAATACACTTTGTATGAAAACATGCTTAAAATGACGTTAATAAAGTTTATCATACGATGTGCGACCTGCATGGTGCGGAAGGATCATTTATAGATAGCGTCGCCATTGGCGGCGTTCCGACAAAGGTCAATATGCACATTTGTTAAAATAACTAAATTTAACAGTCTCATTTACATGTGATAAAATACTCAGCTTGGTTACTGGAGGAATTTCCCGACGCTTGCTGAAGTCCACACACGTAGATCACGCGGAGATTCGTGTGGCACGTGGAGTAAGATGCGCAGTCACCATGTGGCACGTGGGATGCTGCTGGCGCTTTTTCTTCATTTTTCGGGCTGAAAGGTCGATGCTCCAGGCGGCAGCAAACGATGTCTCTTCCCTCCCCATCTTTGTTTGGACGTCTCCCTTGCTCGAATTACGTGGAGGGTGCGTCATAATGCATAGTGTCGATCGTTGCGCATATTATAAGGTCGCTTAATGCTGGCCGTTGATGCACTGAAAGCGTTACGCTGTGATTATCCAATATGGCCCGCACAATTTATTACGTAGCTGCGCTGAAGTAGATGCTGCCATGCTGGGTCTTGTAGTTGCTGTAGCCGTAGTAGTCTTCGTCGCTGAATTCTTCTCGTCCACCGTGTGGAGTCCGATGCTCAAATTGTAGAAGTAGTAGATGCTGGAGAGCTTTAAATCTTCGGAAACTTCCCCTACACAGTATTCTGTTTGGTCACTGATCTCTAATCACACTATAATCACTTTGCTAACTGTTCGGGCGCCACTGTAAAAGGTTAAGATTTGGTAGTGGACGATGCGATATTGAATCGTAATTAGGTATGACCTGAAGGTGGTTCGAATGTAGCGGGATCCGAGGATATAGAGGAACAGCGTAAACGATTATATAATGTACTTTTAGGATTATAGTTCGACTTGCAGTTTAGGATAATCAGATTATAAGTTGGAGCTTTAACACTGATGTCTTCGTCGTCCAGTTGAAGTATGGATAAGTCTAGAGTGTATCTTCTACTTTGACATTAATTCAAAGTTACTGTCCTGATGGATACGGACAGGAGTAAGGGCTTACACACGACTGTTCTCGGCCCAAGACTGAAGTTTCCCGGTCTGGGCAGAGCTCATATAGCTTCGCTATTTGACGTCACCAAGGGCGTGACTTGATAAACAGGAAAGGCTAATACAAGGAAATGCTTATGAACATATCGCATGTGAAGGATATTATCTTTCAACAAGGAAGACATCAATCAGAAAATATCCAGGAACGAATGGTATCAACATTGTCACCTGACAATTTACCACCTATACCATGTAATATTAAAAAAATATAACTCAGTACCCACTGCAGTGAGTGACAGAGAGCGCATTTTCTCGTCGACGAAAATTTGAAGTCACGGACGGACGGACGGTCGGACAGACAGATGGACAGAAGGACGGACATGACGAGCACAATAGTGCAATTTTCCATAAATGAGAAAATGCGCTAAAAACATTCATTCAGGCATAAAATCAAGTACATATAGATGCTCCACACTTTCTTTTGAGTAAACCTTGATTGGAAAAAATACCATCAATAGTGAACAAGTATATTTTTACTGATTAAACTACTACGAAAAACACACTTTGTGATAGTTGAAATTTGATGTGCAAAGATACCTTCCATGGGATAAAATCATGGTCATGTTATTAATTGAACCATTTCATGGTTCAAACGAACGGTATGATTCGGACGACGAATGAACAATTGCATACGACTTATGTTCTCATCTAGACAGTCCATCATTTGTAACTGGGCGTATTGATGCATGTTTACTGTCTAATTAGAGACTGTAAAGCTAAAATAAACTTATATTTTTATACCTCGCTGCACCAGTTCTATGTTATTAAGACTTATAAGGGTTTATGATTTATTAGCAGAGTTAAATTTTTAAACTCCTCGATTATACTCTGTTTAATAAACGCCTTGCAACAAATAGTATAGTTGAGTTGGTATTAAAGACTTTTAGAAGCAATTAAAAACCGATGATATTGTTGACAACAGTGGTGGTTACTGCACATCTAAAATTAAAGAGTACATATATGTTTAAGAAGCTAGTTTAAAAGACATACTGGAGACATCCAAAAATGTCTTTTGGATGTCATAGAATGCTAAAATGCTAGTTGATTTGTAATAATTCAATGCATGCCCAATCGAGTAACTTATAATTTATGGCATAATTATGTTTCGTTATCACGAGCCAAAAATTACTGCAAAAAAAGTATAAAACAGTTCATATACTTGAAGACTGAGCAATGAGATCCGCAATTATATTTATCTACCGACTATGGTGCATGGTGTTGTGCTACAGAAACTCGGGACAATATCTTGTTTGCCACTACCACTGAATGTGGTCGAAGTTTGCCTGGCAGATGACGTTACATGCCCAGTCATCTGACATGTCGTCGATGACATTTTGGTAGAGGGCAAAGTACATTTCGCCAGAGCCTCCGTTAAGCAGTAAATCCTGAGATGTAACTGCATTCATGTCCAGAGGAGTTCCATCCTCCCACACCAAGTCCAAATTAGGAGAAGTCTTCTTCAGCCCCACCCAGGTGCATTTCTGTGGATCTGTTGAGGATCCAGAAAAATCTGTGCGCAATATTTTATTCCATTGAAGTAAACTTAACTGTTCGCAGTTAATTGAATTATTGTCATTTTAAATATCTATGAATGATAAACTTGTGAATTATTAACTCAAGCGACTATCTAAAAGTTAGATACACGTCTCAGTTAATTCATAATAACTAACATACCTGTAGCGAACTTCTTGAGCACTTGCGTTGTCAGGGGGCTCCTCGATATGGCGTTGCGAAAGCCAATTTTCGCGCACTGCGCCAGCGCCGTTTGTGCGTTCGGGTAATACGGCGTGGCGACATAATACAAACCGTCAGCTTCCCTCGTGACGTTTTGATCTGAAATAGTTTTTATAGTGTGTCATGAAATGATTTTAATTCAAGTAAGGATAAACTGATTCAGTCTGACGAGTAGCTATGGTTTTGGTGACTTGACAGTTTGATCCGTCTTAGTGTTTTCATTGTTCGAATTTTTCAGTTTTTATATTATTTTCTCCCCATTTAATTTCATATATTTTTTTAGACATGATGCTTAATCTCACCATAAGTTATCATGCTATGTCGCTACAACGCTTTTAAAATGAAATAAGGTGTTATCTGGTACAGTGTATACTTTAGACCGAACATTGGCAGATAGACGTTGCCCATTTCACTTTATTACATCATGACTTACTGGGTATGTGCATGTACTTTGCTCCGGGCTGAGGTATGGCTTGACTGTAAGCGTTCGACAAGAGGCATTGCTGCGTCCCAGCGTCGTAGGACAGAGCTAAGCAGCCGCGAAAAGTGCAGGCTGACCTGCAGGCGCCTACAAAACATAAATCACAGAGTCAGTACATGTGTCGACCCACTACATTGCACATGCACACTAATAATATACATTTTCAAGTTAATATGCGTAGTACAATTTAATGAACAGAGAATGCATTTTAATTTTCATGGAAGCGAGTCCCTTGACAACGTCAAACTCTGGACTATACGAAACAATGGCCCCTGCCGGAAAGCGGAAATTTTCCAAGAGGCCAGTGTAGTTTATAAATTTTGCTCCAAAGAAGGTTGTAGACTACTTCATAATTTGGACTACATTGGAGTATTTGGACTAACAACCACGACATTGAGACCGTCTCACCTGTCATCTGCAACCTGGAGGGCAGAGAAGCCCCCTGAGACAAACTCACAAGATCGTCGCTCGCACCGTGCAGGAGAAACCCACCAGCGTCATCATGAGGAGGTGCACAACATTAATCGACCATCGAGTGCTGGAACCATCTTAATTTTGAATTGGACGCCAGCTATCTATTTCCAAACTACCAGATTCGTCTAAAAAATTTGAGATTGTTTGCAAAAGGACTTTCTGGCTCGAAATTTTTGTGTTGTATCCTATTTAAAGTACGTGTATTAGGTTCTTCTGTCTCGATTCAATGCTTTCTCATTCTTAGGTCACAATTCAAAATTTAACGATTCAATGCTTCTCTAAATTTGAAAATGAAGGTTGCTACATTCGAAACGTCGTTCATATATTATTATTATTTGCTAAATCTGTCTTTTGATCTACCAACATCATCTAAAGAAATTTTCGATTCCATGAAAATTATAATGTAGTCTCTAGTCGTTAAATTATACACATATAAACAAGAATATTCTGCCATCTTATAATAATTTTTAAGTTGCTGCAGAATTCAATGTCAAATGTACTCGATAATGTAGTATAACGGATAACTACAGCACAGTTTGGTTCCGTAGTCTCTACTATTTCGCGAGAAAAGCACATGTTAATGTTGACTCTTTGGGAAGAAATAGCAGTTCTATTGGTAGCTCACAGAAAGAAGCAAGAGTCAATTTAATTGCGGCATTGGCAGGGTCAATGGCGTAGCCGGGAGCGAAGAGCCAGTCGCCACGCACGCTCTGCACGAGCTTGGCGTTGTCGTACCAAGCGTGCGATGCGTGCAGCGCCGCCAGCAGCGCTAGCGCCGCCAGACTTGGCGTAGCTGCTGTCGAACTCGACGCGGTCAAACGCATGTTTCAGGCGGCAAATTCTGCACTAGTAAATAACGTCAATAATTATTGTCAGCTTAGAATTCCAAATATGTCTGGCTTTCCTATGCACAGTCTTTCGTTGAAAAATTCTGGTTTTGCTATATTCCAGGTAAAACCCATCGAAGTCACGTGAAGAATTTGGTGATCAGCTTGCAGAAAGCGACGAAGAGCACAGCGTTACGTAAAATTTTAAGTCACTAGAAGAAAATTTTGAATGTAATCTTGAGATGGCAACTACATTTTGAATAAATAACGACTTTAAATGCTTCATTAAGTTAGGTGATGAAGAAATCAACGAGAAAGTTTAACTAATGTTTAACTGCTTTCGATTGAACTTACGTTAACTTGTTTGTTGATATCCGGTTAGCCGTCCAATGACCAAAAAATAAATCGAAAGATAACGCCGTCAAATTTTCCTGTAGGTTTAGAATTAATAATACAGCTACTGAACCTCAATTAAACCAATAATGAGTTAGCTGGTAGATATATTGACATGGTTTGATACATAAATAATTTTTATTTTTCCTCTGGCTAAATCGGTATAAATAATAATGGATATTTTAACAAAGATTCAACTCTAACATTGCCGTAAGGCTCATAAGTATTTCGCAACTCTCATATCGATTCTAAATGACCCATCTTCATACGCGATCATGCAGTCCTTCATATAACTGTTGCATGTGGCACAAGTTTTGAATGATTCGGTGGACGACAAATATTTCAAATTATTAAGCATAAATTGGAACGCTTGGTACGAATAATTTGTTGGACGTAGTGTCAAAAGAGCGAGAAAAATATTTTCAAATGAACATAAAATTTGAGCAAAATGGAAAAATATATAACTGAGCAAAATATCAATGTACTTCTCTGAGCAAGTTTAAGCTCCACCGCCAACCAATGATATAAAACATTACAATGATTTTTTTCCGATTTTATCGGAATAGCTTAACTGATAAATCTCTAAATAAAAGACATTTCTATCCATGAGTCTATGATATTTTTACATAAGCTTCAAACTTCTACTTTTTTTACCGCTTAGTACCCATAGTATGAATTCCTTGCCATTGTGCATTTATGAACCATGAATTTTTTAATCACTTTAGGGCAGAATTACTTGTAGCAAATAAACATGATAGATTAATTATGAATTGAAATTATCATCAATAAATATGCTCCGAGTTTGCTTTTGTTATAAAAAAATATTCAGTGAGAATTTTTCCAATCACGCTATGGGTACAGTGAGAAGCTACACAAAATTTTTGATGAGAATCGAATGGACAAATTTTATGATGAGGTCAGGTGCGTAGTTCTTTAAGATGTAGTAGAATTAATTTCACACTTCATCAATGGAAATTCGACCATTTATGGAACAATCATCCTGTCAGAATGCATCGGAGACTCCATTTCATACCCAAAAATTATATCAACTCTTTGTGGAAAAAATGATGAAAATAGTTTGTCAAATTATTAATGTCTCTTACGTAAAGATTAAATACAAATGAAAAACGAACTCCTGATGCGTAGAGAGATAAAAAATTTCAGATAAAAGCGTAAAAATAACGCAATATTTTTTACCGTTGATAAAATTGGAGACAAGCTCAAATTAAAGTAGCCGCTCACCTCGAAGTTGACAGACAATAATCTGCTCACAACCAACTTAAGTTAATTGAGCCACGACGTTTAAGATAATATCAAGACCCGAAGTAAAAACTGGCAATGTCTTACGTCTTAACTTAGAACTAAATGAATTATTTCGTGGAATTTCCTTATTCCAAGACTATTCGATAGTACAAGTTTACTAATCGATGTTTTTATCGTGGCCGGTTACTGCCTTTTTATGCACGGATTTGGCCGTTTTTTCTTGCCAGCATCTAGACACCTATAGCTGGCCGCAACACCCGCTACCTGCGTTCTGAGCCCACATATCACGCCTGAGGGGCTCCACAGATGGCCCAGCAGCTATTGTTTTGGCGTCGTCCCGACAACGTACGTCGTGTTCATTAACTATGACCGGATTAAATCAGGGACCAGATAATTTGATCATTCGCCATCAGATCATGCACTTCTTCTTGACCTGTAATCGCAAAAAAACGTTAAATGAGTGTTTCTTCATCAACTGGTTACCACACTGTCCACATCATCGTTTGGTTTGACGAGTATCTAAATTGTACCAGGAACCAATGAAGAGCGGCCTCGAGTTCAGAGTTAACAACATAAAGATACTGTCTTTTCTGATATTAGTGATTGTGAGAGAGAGTGTGATTAGCGTGTCAACCATTTCAATCAAGTTTTATTTGAACACAGCATGTAGCGAGTCCTTTTAACAATTCTTTAATTCGAGTTGGTCGAGACGCCGTGTTCTGATATTGGGGTAGTTGAATACTTGAGTGCTGCTGTGATTGTTCATCGACCTGCGTACCATTAGGCTGCAGTATAAAATTATCATTTTTCTACATGAGTTATTGACCTTCCTGCACGTACCTATATATTAAGATGTCTCGTTTTATTTTCAAACGCCCGACAATTTTTGTTTCAAATATATTTTTCCTCTGTAGTGCAAATATAAAATAAAATTAATGGTAGATATCTTGGACTGGGAAAGAGAAAATCTCAAATGAAATAATGTTGCGATTCAGCATATTTTTACGGAGGTTTCCTTTTATCTAAGTTATTGTCAGCACAAAAGTGTTTGCTCTATACTTGTTACAAATCTAAACGAGTTCCTCGTATCTATGTACTCTATTTTAATTACATTCATGATAACATTTTCAACTTGCTTATCTCCCTCCTGATGACTTTTACCTGTGGGCAAATATTATGACGCGGAAACATTATCCCTGCACAAATATGCAAGAAGTTCATGTATAGGTGTAGATAAAATATATATCAGATCTTCTTTACATTCAATGTTTACGTTCTTAATTGTTTTTTTTTTATGTAAAAACACGTAGTTTTTACATTCAATATAGTGCGTGCGCGTTCAATGTGCATAGGCCTTAATATAGATGTGTTCTACTGTTTTCATTCTAATTAAAATAAATAGTATGTTCGAGCTTTGCTTACTTACACAGTGAGCGTGAAGATTTTCGATTAGTTAGTGCAAATTTTGTTTGTCAACTGACTGTGATGATTTTTAGAGAATTATTTTTCGACGATGCATTTCTTCCTTCAAAGTGTCACTAGCTCCTGATCACTAACATCATGCATGCTACCTTCATAATTTTTATCGCTCAAATTGAGTTCCAGTCAAAACATTAAATTTAATTACTTGACAGATTTTTTATCAACTGCGTGTTCACCTGTTGTTATTGGGAACTCGTTTCGCAAATGGGCTCTACTTCCCTAAATGATGCCAAATATTCGTTTTATATACTCCTTGTTATCTTCGCATAGTTTCGTTGCATCTACAAGAAATGTTTGAGCGCATATTCGAAATTAATATTCTAATTGATTCTTTCTCGAAATGTTAAATTAATTTGACTTCAACTGCCGGGCATCGAAAACTCGCGAACAGACTAAATATGAAGCTATGAGCATTTATTTTCTTTGCCAAGAGCGAAGCGATGAATATTGTAGACCATCTGATTGCCACGATAAATATCTTTGCTTTACCATCACATTAACCACGAACGATGCAATAATGGATGGTCTTCTCCTAATTTATTTAGTCTGACGTGCGCCTGGGTTGTGCACGCTTGAATCATTGGTTGACGACCTGCTTATGAATATTAGACTATACGAGGTTATTTATTGCTGTAATTGTAAATATTTAGCACAAACAGCATTGCTATATTTTTTCATTTTTTGCGATAAAACTTTTGTATATGCCGTTGACGCCATCACGCCTATTTGTTGAAGAAAATTGATCTCTTTCATCAGAATAATCCGTACCATGAATTGCGTCTAAAGAAACTTGCGCCCGATTAGCCGGCATTATGGAGAATTAACTTATGAATTATTAAATAAAATGTTCACGCAACAATTCCTATATTGTCTCCGTATGAATCTAATGGCTTGATAAATAAATGCATTATATATATTACAGAACCTATAGTTCTTTCCGCGCATAACATACATTTTCCTCGGAGTTTTGGGAAAATGCTTTAATTATAATTAATAATTGATATGACGTGCATTAGAAATAAAATATTTTCCAGGTTTTGATGCCAGTATTTTTCATTATAATAGTTCTTTTAGGTTTGAAGGTATTTTCAATCGACACACTATTTCGGAGTTATTTCTACGGTGATTGGTTTCTAAAACTGTCATTCAACATTTTCTGAGCGCTTGACAATTACAACAACAACCAATCAGACAGGTAACAATTTTATTGATCTCGGGGTCTAGATTGTTCAAGCTTTCATAAATAAATAATTAGAAGAAGAAATAAATTGAAATATTATTATACATTACGTTCATCAAACCTATTTTATTATTAATTCAAATAAAAAAGTTATATTCTCATCTCTACATTCCCTTCTGCTTTTCTACGTATAACATAATATATGCATGCCAGTTTTTGGTAGCATTTATCGAATGCACAATGCATTTACACTTTAAAATAACATATATTGCATGTGTGTGCAATGTGTGCACGACGTGCTGACGTATGAACTGATATCATTCCGCTGCTGGTTTTCTATTCAGAAAATATTTTATTAGGAAGCTTTGCTGAGTTAATATGATCATAGATTATTAACGGTAAATATGTCCGCACCATTTTAAATGAGCAACATATTCGGCTATCTAGGTCTTCATTACTCATTTTTTCATTTCTTATGAATGTAGCATTCATATGACATTCATATTTGGGAAATCTATTATACTCTCTCGGCTGTGTGTAGCCTAGAATAAAAAATTTAAGAACAGTTGCATTAAATTATTCATAAACTAAATGCATTTAATAATGTACGCCTATCGCTCTATTTAGTATGCCATTATATTATATATGAATACATTCAATGCCTTGTCCTATTGGACACATCCATGTGTCATTTCTTCTCGGTCATTCAATCAATTATTGTCATTGTAGTAAATCTAATCATGAGAAATTGTCACAATTCTACACTACATTATTAATGGATTCGCGTTTTAAAAGTTCTAAACGCACTATGTTTTACGGTAAAAACTCATCAATAATTCGGTGAACAGGAATTCTTGCACTATATAATTAGCATTCACACTCTCATCGTGCTTTAATATACGATATATCCATTGGCCGTTTTTAGCGCATTTTCTCATTTATGGAAAAAATGCGGTATTGTGCTCGCCATGCCCGTCTGTCCGTCCGTTCGTCTGTCTGTCTGTCTGTCTGTCTGTCCGTCTGTCCATCCGTCCGTCTGTCTGTCTGTCTGTCTGTCTGTTGTCCGTCCGCGATTTCACGTTTTCGTCGACGAGAAAATGCGCTCTCGGTCACTCACTGCAGTAAGTCCTGAGTTATATTTTTTTTTATCCTCTCATAGGAGACTTTTTAACTTCGGTTGATCATGCAACTTTCTCAATTATTAAACAGCATTATCTGCATGATGCGTACAGAACAGCACGTCAGGGAGCGACGTCACAGCTGCACGTCAGGGAGCGGCGACGTCACAGCAGCACGTCACAGCAGCACGTCAGGGAACGCAACATTTATCAGCGCCGCCCCCTGCGCTGTTAATGCGGCCGCCCCCTCATGGCCCCCCAGGGGGCCGGGCTCCCCCTCCATGGCTGGGGCCCCCTGCCTCATGCTTATTTCAGCCCAGAGATGCAATAATGAATGATTAGGAACTATGTGCGAATTCATTCACCATAGACAATGTGTGAAGAATATATGATCGCAGAATAATTGACATTGGCTAATGGTAATAGACATTGATGAATGGCAACTCGAATATCATAATTTATAGCTATCATATGTTTTATATTATTTCAATAGGCTTTTGTGACGAATTTTGAAATAATTAACTCATCTTAAATGCTTACAAATATCGCAGAAAATGGCCAAAACATTTGCCATGAAAATTTTTCATTAGGAATTCTTTTTTCGCCACTTATAGCTTCGTAAACTGCAAGATCCCGGCATAGGGTTGGCGCATGGTCGCTGCTAGTCGCTTGCCAAACAATGCCTAAAAATTCTCAATTTTTATCGTAGAACTCGCGTGTTTACCACTAAGCGACCGTGTTATGGGTGCAGACGTGATCCTTTAGCGAGGAGTGCACGTAATAAGATCAGGTGATTGCAATTTCTACCTCCTCCGTGTAACGTGATCTCGTGCTGTAATCAATTAGCACTATACTGTATATTGTAGCGGTCCAGTTTAATATTTAAGATTTTGTATATAATAAAAATATTTATAAATTTAGAATTAGATTTATTTGTAATCTTAAGATTTGTTTATATCTAAACGTCATGGTGTCCAAACGTAACCACAGCTGAGTACGACAATAGCCAGCTTCATTCCAGCTTTTAGTATTTATGATACATTGCACTAGAACCTCTTATTGGAGGTTCTATACTCAGACCAGAAAAGCGTCTATTATTTCCTTCAATCCTGATCGTGAGATGCTTTAATATGACCATCACATAATAATGTTGCGTATCTCGCTTGAGAATGACCGCAGTGGCGAAGGTTTAACACCTATGACAAAATAGAGGCAACTAAAAATTCTTTGCAAATCGATACGCAACAATTTCCAATGAATGAGTATTTTTCTGAATAATAGGGGGGACTTTGCCTATTTATTACTCTCGTACATTTAAAATCTTCCATTAAAGAATTAATTTTGTACGCAAGAAAGTTTCTTGATAAAAAAAGTAGTATTCTTGCTGGATTCGCATGCAATTTTCTGTTACCTCTAAAAAAGGTTATGAAACCTATGGAAGCTAAGAAGCCGCTTACGAGAAGAGCTTAGGATTTTGCGCAAGTAAAAACAAGCATATATATCATTAATACTATAGTAATTAACGAGGATTAGTCGACTATGGTCATAAATCCATTTGTATGCTCTTGTGAATTCAGCCGTGCTCAAATAAAGAAGTATCCCTTAACAAATAGAGAAAATGAACTGATAAACAAAAAATTGTATTTCAGATGATAAACTGATATAGTTACACGCTTGCCTCTGGCCATTGTTTATGAGCTGCAAGCATCTCAAGCTTATCATATTTTTGCAATGAAGTATAATTTTGCTGGATAATTATAATTTGAATATTATTTATTATAAAAGTCCTTAAATTTTGCCGAATTGATCTACCTTTGAGTTGACGATACATATGCGTTTTCAGAATTTCAACGGCAAGTCAAACAATGACAAAGAAAATATGTTAGACATGAAATTCTTCACCTTTATAAGACAAAATGTATTCTAACCTTTAGGAGAATTACATATAGAACATTGAATAACATTCCGAATATCAATGAACCTAAATTAGGCTTCAAATCGTTTATGAGTTAAGAGATTAAATCGCAATCCGATTGGTATTATTCATACCATAAAACCAAGCTTCAGAGTGTTGACTAGGGAAACAATCGATATCAACAACTGAGCTTTTTCAAGTATATGTAATCCAATATCAAATAGTTAAGATTTCTAATTAAAACTCGCTGATGAATTGGAAACCTTTGTCGTATATATAAAATCTTATGAAAATGGGGAATTTTCTGAGTATCGTCGATGTTGACGAATGAAAATTTATGTAATGGATGTAAGAATTTTCGTTGAGATAGATTATATTTACTCATGTACAACATATCGAATTGAATTTGAATAATATTTAATTAAACAATTGGCAAGGCGGCCATTTCGCCGGTAGTCACTTTTTGCTAACGACATCATGTGGAAAGCATGTACTATATCGATACCTCAAGTGACCCAAGCACGACGTTTTCATGTATTAATAACAGACCTGAAATTGAAAACACTTGCTATCAATTCATTTAATCCGTTATTGAATGGCATGAACATTCTCTCACTCAGCTTATCTTCGTTCTAATTTAACTCCAGGTTCCTCTCGTCCAATAACTTCTCTTTTCTGTTAGGTAACAGGAAATTATCATCTGGCAAAACTTATCAACTCTGAATGAGAATATAATGGAAACCTATGTTCTCAATTACATTTCATTGGGTAATGCGTGAATAATTATGCAAAATTGTCGGCAAAAAATTTAAGACAATTATCTTTATCCAGCATTAAAATGTGTGATCAGTTATTAATAATTTCAGGTAAGTTTATGCATGGTTGAATTGATGTATTTAATTCAACCAAAAGTTTATGAGCTTGTTCTAAGATGTGCTCAAAAGTCACTGCCGTTACGACAGTTTACCACGTATAATTCAACGCGAGATGAGCCTTTAGCGACCCAATTCCTCATATTCTTCACCTCGGCACAGCGGTCAAATGCACATGCTTGGGACTCAGCCGTAATGGCTGCGTCGAGAATGCATTAGAGTTACGGAAAAATACGACGCGCTCGCCCCCTCCCTCCCACCGGCAGGCAACAGTACTGGCTGCAAAGTGCGCACAGCTCTTGCCATGGCTTGTGGACGTCGTTCATAAGTAATATGAAGTGCGGTGCTTCGATGGCAACGGTCATCGCTGAGTGCAAAACTTGGACACCAATCATGAAGATGATGGTCGGCGGCACACGGCTTTGGTAGGCACAAAAGACTCGTCTAGAACACCTTGACTTCACACAGGCTTTGATATTGTGCTTACGCTGTACGGCGAATGTCAAGCGTAATACATTTGTATGAGTACAAAGGTTCATTTTCAAAAAATTTTATTAATTGATAAATGGGTATAAGTTATCTGGATCTTCCAATGACAAAAATAATGTAAGCGAAACATTAGAAGTATGCTCATACAATAGAATATATTAGCATTGGCGCAAAAATGCTTATGAATGTGATAGTCAAAAAATAGCAAACCTCAGCTGAAAATGGCTCGAGCATCTGAAATAATTTTTTTTACGGACGTTAACTTAGCCAAATATTCTTAGAGTTCAATTTTCGCTCGAAAATTATTCTGTATTTTCCTCAATTTAAGTCAGTCAAATAATAATATCATGAAAGCTGACGACTCCACAAACATAAAATAATAGAGTGACCATTTTTACACAATATTTAATCCAGATGTAAAAGTCTTCATTATAATTCACTATACATCCAATTTTAACTCATTGTTGACCAACTTACCAACACTACTAGCAAGTTTACATATTATTCCATAGTTATGGAAGCTCGTCGAATACGCTTCCGCCATTCCAGAACTGACAGCTCAATAATTCATCAGCGGCGCTCACGGCCAAGACGTCGCGCAAGAAACACGAGTAACGACGAACTCCATCGCGGATACGTTGGCCTTGTTTTGACGTGATAATTTGTCTCGGAGAACCATTATCAGCCGGCCAGACCATTATCGAAGATCAACTTGTCTGTTCGCTGTGGAGCATTACAAAAGCTGTGGAATTGATTGATCTTGTATACCGCGGATTCCTATAATAAACTTATGATAAGTTGAAACAAATGATGAAATACGAAAACTAATATGAAATAGTGTCTCATTAGCTTAGTGTATTAGTAATATTAAAATTCTTACATTACATCAATGCGTTAATGACTTTAGGTAAAGAGCTAGCATACGTGAAACTCAAGAAATTGAACACGTTTTATTTAATCTTTACATTTGCTTTGTTCCCAGGAACTAGTCTCTTTTGATTGATTATAAATGATTATTGTTTGTCCTGCCACGTGCATTTTCCAAAGATTAACAAAAATATTTCTTGTCTGAGCCTGGCTGTTGCAGCAATAAGTGTCACAAAGGAGTCGTGTGGGTGATCAATTGCGACAATTTTCCTGTCAACGGCTTTTTCTTGATTAAGAAATTGACCTCTCGGGCCGACCCTGAATCTTTCCTAGGCCAATCTTAGAAGCGCAGCAAGACGCTTCATTGAGATTATATTTCCCCAAGTTTTGGCTAAGTTTGTTATTAATTTATTGGAATATTTTGGTAAAATATTTTGATATCTGTAATCAAAATATTCTACTTCATGTATGATTGGTAATTTTTCAGATATTCAAGTAAGAAATAACTGATAAGAGAAAAATGGGTCTAGATTCATCATTCAATCGCGACCATAATTTGAAAAATACTTTAATGCATCCATGATGAAACCGTAAAAAAATCTTGTGAAGAACATTTTACCATCTATCCTACCACGAACAAAAAAATATCAACTGAAAACAGTGTCACCGAAATTTTCATCTACAATAGAAAACTTTTTAAACTATGAATATTGTGTTAATTTTGCCGCTCCTCTCCATGTTCAATTTACGTTCATGATGCAAAGAAGCCACCGCGTTTTACATCGTATCCTGTGTTGGCAAAGTGACACTGACATAGCGACCTTCTCTCGCGTCCAAGAACCTAACACGGCTCTCTCTCTGGTCCCGGTGTCTGCAGGAGATATATACCACTTGAGTTTATTGTGCCACTTGTATCTCATTAATGCGCCGTGCAAGACACATGTGGCTGGTCTTGAGCACAGACAACAACTGGGCAAAATAGGGTCGATCTTCAACGCTAACGGCAGGCGATCAACTCAGGCAATTTTGTTGTCAGCGGTCGCTATTTAATGAAGATCTTACAGTCTTCGGTTAACACAGAATCTCTGTCTTGAAGAATTATTCTATTATTCGAATTTGCAAATTGTACTGAAGAACGATTAATCTTCTGGCTGGACGAGCGGCTAAACGTTGAGATCCATAAAATCCCTCACTATAAAGGATTATTTACTTCAATGTGCATTTTCCGAAATTAAAATACCCATTCAAATCGACATGCTGCAATGTACTTGAAGAGTTTTTGCAAAAAAATTCAACATTACGGGTTGGACAAAAGAATTCGAGTATCATGCTAAATTTCTGAGCACTGGTGAACTTTGCGTTGATTTTTTTACAATCATTACCTCCATGATCGAACGTAGGTTTGAAATCAAGTGAAGAAAATAGGATTCATCATCATTTTACCCAGTAACATATTAAAGAAAACTCTTGCAGGCTGAAAATCAATTGTTCATTTTAATCAATTTTTCCCACAGCAGGATATTCGGCTCCTCTCTACAGAGCCTCTCACAAGCGACAGGGCGCAGCAATCCAATTTTCTTCCCAAAAGTGGGTTTGTTTCGTAAGTCAGGGGACCATGGAACTACAAATATACTGGGATGGTTCTCCTCAAACCGATGTAAACATGATCATTGTGAGTATTTGTTGAGTTTCTCTTTAAATTGTTGAAAAGCACATTTTAGAAATCATTGTCAGAATTCGAATTACTTTCTTTTTCATTTTGTTTTTTTTTTTCTCATTTATAAATAATGTTTATTCTTCAAGCATCGCACCTTAGGAGAGAACTTAATTCTCGATGGTTCCCATTTTTCGCGAGTGATTTAAAACATTATGCCGTTCAAAATCACAACAGCGGAAAACTGATCCCATTTCCGACCGATGAAAGCTACGATCAAGATCCAATATAATTATTTTCATTTTGTGCTATAGTTAGTCGGATGGGTTCATAAAATTATCCTTACTTCGCATTTATCCATTTTACCACTAGGAGCAGGTGGTATTTTAAAGAATAAAAGTGTTTTGTCGAGGGTCATTAAATCCCAAACTGCCGGACACTGGTGATATGGCTGTGATTTTCACTTACGAAGTAAATCGTAAAAATTTTGAAAAAAATAGCTAAGGTTTTTTTCCGGCTGGAGAAAAAAGGCCAAAGATTAGCACATAACTTGACTGCTTAGGAAGACATGGCCAGTCGACTTGAGCTCATCTCAGTTCTCTTTGCAGGAGTTTCCCTTCGTCATTACCCAGACGATAGCAGTAATTTGCACCTCTTGATGACACCATCGCCTCTCTAGCGCGACTTTTTATGCAATCTCTGCGAGGTTCTTCAGGAGCTTTTCCACCTAGACATCAGGCCTTACCAGAGGAAGGTCTGGCGTTAGTTTGTTTCATTACCTGAGTGCAATTAATTTGCACGAGCGGTTAGTAGGGAAATCTCTACTCCGTTGCTGAAAGTTTTCAATTCAATTTCATCATGAGCGATCTTGCACCAATGAATGAGGTACAATCGCATTGATATCAAACGATTCATATAAATATTGTGGATTAAGGATTTTGCCACATTCCCAAAAATTTTTGCAATCCTAGACTATTCATAGCCTGTGTATTTTTATCACATGGTTGAATTCATAGGAATTCACAATTCAAAATTAAAAACAGAATAACAGTTAACCCATTTATTGCACAGAATTAAGTCTGAATATAATCTTCCCCAATGTTGTGATTTGTTTATACTAGCAAGATCACTCTAGAATAATTCACTGCGCCCCTTTGTAAAGGTGAAGACATTATATACTCATTCTATGGCAAGTCGACAGTGAAAAATTGATATATTCTATATAAAGATTGATATATTCAAACGATATTCTAAATTGCCGTGGTTATTTATTAATTCAGAGTATTTTGTTTAATCAAACTAAAGTAATCCATAAATAATAAACATTATTCCCTAATTTCCTAATGGCGCAAAAGTTCAAAGCAAGGCGGCTGAGCGTCTAGAAAGTCCGCTGATACTCCACTAAAATTGAACAAGGCATGAGAAATCTTATGTTTTAGAACATTCCTTAGTCTTGACGTTGGGACAGTTTCGCTTGTACCAAGTTCTCCCATTAAGAAGCGAGATGACGGATTGTAGGAGACTAGTTCACGGAGTAACTTTTTCGTTAGAAGTCCAAGTCTTTGCGGCAAAGTCGAAGGTGTCCAAGTTATGAGAAGACGGATTGTCCTCTGCCCTGCGAACTGTTCCTTGCGGAGGTGACCACTCCAAACTCGCGACGATAGCTGGCTGGATCAGCAGTTTCTTTCTATTAGTTGCAGTTGCACAAAACGCTGTTTACAGACAATTAATTTACCCTATTAATAAATAAACACTTGGAATTGTTTTAAATTTTGTGTTGAATATGTTTTTGTCTAATGTTAGTTTGTCTAATCGTATCGTATTGTCTAATTTGTTTGTCTAATCGTAATAATCGTTGAATATGTTTGTCTAATCGTTAGCACAATACGTTGAAGGTTTCGAAGTTTCAATTTTTATGATATTGCCGTGGGTATTGTTGCAAATCAAGGATGAATAAAAATGAAACTTAAAAACTATAATAATAAACAAACTTCAAATAGTCAAACACGTACAAGAATATAACCGTGAGTTCTCTATACTCTTATCATTTTGAAATAACTTAATTCGGGCTCTAACTTCGGATTCAGGATTCAGATCCTTTGTGAAATACATTAATAAGCACAAATTAAAAACTTTTATTATTCTAACCTTACCAAAGCAGTATACAACGCAAAACTTGACGAATAATAAACTGCAATAATATCAATATTCACGTTCATAGATAACGATCATGCATGAAGGTGCAGTACTCCAAAATGCAGCTTTCCCCAGGCCAGATTTTAATATTATTTCAGCCAGGTTGGATTCCAACTACACTGAACTACTCCTTTTTAGGCAGATCCTTAAAAAGGAACGTGTGGATATGAATAAATATAGTATCGTCAATCACATGCGGTTAATTTCGGTATACAGGTAACATTAATATTATTCGCATAGGGAGTTCAGCTTTTTAGCAAAAGAGAACCCAATCTGGAAAATAGTGATTCTCACTCTTGATTTCTACCAAAATCACTTATTTGAAAAATTAAGGTTTTTGATTATATAATTTCCTTACACGTCAATCCGTCGTGGTATTTTTCGCGCCTAAACAAAATCGGAAAAACTTACGAATGTTATCTTGCATGAGAGGAAAATGATTAAATTTTATAATTCCACCTGAAACATTTCTTAAAACTTAAAAAACACTCACCTAATAAAAAGATATTCCATGTTCAAAAATCGTGAAGCATAGTTCGCTAAAAGCTCGGCCCATGCATTTCAATAGGCTGTGCAGTGCAAGCTATTTGTAAATACATTTTACACACGTTTAAATTGTGTTTTTCTTAAATGATGTGCAGTTGAAAATTCCGTTGCAATTGTGTTGTCATAAAATAGCCTCAGTTTAGACGGAAAACACTAAATCCACACCTATTAAGGGATCACTGGTATTTGAAAATTTTGTCTTTGAGTAACGTGAGCGGAAAAAAAAACTTGCATCCACAAGTTTGCACCAGCATCACGTCGCCTATGACGAGGAGATTGCAAAACATTTTACACTTCTTCAGCAAATTGCCTCCCGATAAATTTCATTGGTGCAATAATACAGTTTTTATATCAAAAGCAATAGTATCCATAACGATCCAAGCGCCCTTTTTATTAGCTAACAAAATAAATGGCTAAGATATAAGCCCATTTGGTCGGACGTTAAAGCAGACTATAGTTGCGACAGCGCCGGAGTTTGTGCGTCTCCGAGTCTCTTCGCTCGTTTTGGTCTCTTAACAGAGAAGATACGACGCCTTTATTTCTTTAGTATTTCATTGGCTTTTACGGCAACACGCAAAATATTGCGGGGCATTTGTGTTTCGAGCCGGCGCAACGACCGAGCTTACAAAAAGTGTGGGTACAAATGATCTTTCTCACTTGAATATTCATATATTCAACGACATGCACCAGTAGTTAGGTAAGAGTTCTAAATATCTGAGCAATGATTTAACANTTTCATATTCAGCATCAGTAAACAGCTTTGTAATTTTTGTTAATATATTTTATTAATCATAACTACATGCATGTAAATAATCATGAATGCTGTTGAAAAATTCATAATGATATTAAACATCATTTAGAGCAGAACTAGCATGTTTCATAACTTCAGTTCAACAAGTGATAGCATACTAACACATAAATATAAATTCTATTCTTTCATAGCAGTTTTTTCTTGAAATTCCACCGGGAATTCTCCAGATATGCAACATGCAAATCAGTATCAAACACGGAGCAAGGACCCAAAATTTATTCATGCCTTCTTCCTATTCTCAGGTAATATAATTTTACGATTATTGAAAGTCAAAGACAGTTTTCCAAGGAACTTCTAGCACTGAAAATCACCAGAATGATCGCAAAGAGCTATGAAGAAGGTGCTTCGGTGCACCGCATACAGCAGCGTCTTAGCACGGAGGTGCCGTCTGGCTGTTGGAGAAGGAGGTCGTTAGGCGAGATGACCAACTCACTAAAGTGCTGCTACCGAGATGGGAACAAACTATTTCCAAGAGCCATGGCATTGTTCGATCTTGTAGGGCATACAGCGGCATATCTGACGTCCTTTAAAAAGCGAACATTTACACGGCAGCTTGGGAATATTGCAGCAGGCTGGCGTTTTCATTATGGCGGATGATAATATTCACACTGGATTACCACTATTATGCGCCTAAATATTTTGAGTAATATGTGAATATTGAGCTTAATTATAAATAAGTAGGTGCCGATTTATTTCCATATGACCTTCGTACAAATAACTTGCATGTATTTCTAAAACTTGCAGTGAAGACTTTAGTCTTCAAGCCACATAAATGACTAGCCAGCGTATGAGTAATTGAAACACGCTTTTCATTCGACAAATTCGACACACAAAATTCATTCACCTCTCAGAAAATTCGACAAAATTTTGTCCTTAAATGGAAAATTTATTGTAATTAATTTATAATGAACAACGTGCATAACTCATTTTCCGATGGGTATTCAAAAAACACATCAGATATATTTCAGTGAACAACTGGCGATCCTACCGACAAATTAAGACACAAAGTGGCAAATTAATTCAGGAAACATAATTAATTCCTAGAATTCGCAACAATTCAATCTCCGGACGCTCTAGAGCACACAAAAGACAAGAGAGCGGTCACCTGCATACCTCGCGTTGCATAATATATCTATTGACTCGCTGATGCATCATTTTAATGTAAAGTGAGAAGTAATACTATGAATGTCATCTAATATATCGTGCAGATATCCAATCAATGTTTAGACATAGTACCAATATTATTTGAGATATCTAGGGTTCTCAATTTAATTGGTTGCTTAACTTATCCAGCGCTCTTCAAATTCATTTAAAAAAATTATATTTTCGTAGGCAGGTGTGCCACTTTAATCTATTTCATTCTGTAACAGTTATTCATTGTGCTCAAATAGGGATTTAACCATCATATTTTCATGAAATTAGCGTGTTGACAGTTGATTGAATCTTTGGGCACCTGGATTTAAACTACATCCATATTCTATTTACATAAAAACAATAGCGACCTCAGGAAAAGTGATCAGTTGAACGGACACTCAAGTTACATTGAGCGAGCCTGGGATTATGCTGCTTTCACTACTGCATTTCAAGCTGTGCTGAGATTTTATTAAATGTTGCTCTTTAAACTCAAATTCAAATAATTTTATTTTATTACACTTGAAGCTTATGTTACAGGCCTGTTTTGTTATGTATTTCTTCACGAAAACTTGATTCTTTTCAAAAAGTGTAGCAAATAAATCATGACTCACTATGTAATAGGATTCAGAGTGAGTGGAAACACAATTTTTAATATTATTTCTATTCCTCGGTGGCAGTCGTGGAAATAACTTGGTGACTGCCAGTCTCAGTCATTTCTTGGAACGAAACGGCACCTGTGGGAACGACGAGCGAGACAGGGTGTTAACACCCGTAGACTTCAGTGAAGTGACTTCGTCGTACCAACAGTCGCTATTTTTGCAGTAAATGCCCAGAGGCCCACAAACTTTAACTTTACCCATTGCATGGAAGCGCTGCAATGGGTTGGGTAACGACGGAGGTAGACTATTCGTTTACTATACAAGGCAATTTAACGTAAATGAGGAAGACATTCCGGCGCTTATGTTCGTGATGTGACCATGATAATTCTAACTCACCTGGAGCGGTGATCAAAGTGATGATTTAACTTAAGATGAAAGAAGATTCTATTTATTACTGAAATACACGTTTAAAATCGGGAAAATACTTGATTTCAAGTTGTTACTAGGCATATATATGTCTTTAAAATATTTTAAGTAGACCATGAATTGGTGGGCAATATAGAAACAGTTATTCATATACAAGTTGAAGGGTTAACTTCTAATCGAATTTAAATGTGCATCTGTACGTACTGAAACATTTTAAAATATCACTTCATTTTCTGAACTCAAGTATTTTGTAAATTCGGCATGATGAATTCGGCCAACGCTAAGTTTCTCGCTTCTCTGCTCAGAGAAAAGTTAAGTCCCTTGCCACTATAACGATCTAAAATATGGACCCTGGAGCATTGAAAGGAAGTTTTGCTGACCGTCTGCTAGCATCGAGGCTAAATAAATACGGCACTAGAGACAGTTTTCTAGCTCCTTCGGCACTATTGAATCACCAAAGAAAGTCAACAACTTTTTAAGTATCCTTAAGACGAAAGACACCAATTACTTTGTATCTCAAGCGAGGGCTCACTGAGTTTACATGATACGTGCAATGTCATGATTAAAATAAGACATTTTTTTTATAAAATTGTCTTATTTATTGAACTCACTGCATTCAGAACTTGCAAATGGCTTCAGAACTTAGGAAAATATAGAATGGGTTAATTTTGGCTCCTCGCATTCTCCTATTATCAAATTGAACGAATGTTGAAATGGTTTTGAAGTATCAAGATTCCTGCTAAACGAATGGAGTGAAAATTTATTTATAGATTAAACTAATATCACCCCTTTAATATAAGCTGCACTGTTATTTTATTTTATTCGATTTACAAGCGAAACGTGATTCAAAGTATCTTCGTTTGATATATCTAGCTGGCAGCACAAAGCAAAAGAGCAGAATTTCCAAATACGACATATTTTATAGCAATCCCAATGTATTAAAAGCTCCAAGTTTTGCAGGGCGTGGAACACATCCGTTTCATTATGCCGTACAGTTCCAAGTTTACGTTGCTATAAACCGCCATTGCAGATCGGCTGCAACCGAAATATCTCGGTGGCCGCGTCAGCAAATATCAGCTTGGCCGAGTACAGCCGGAAACGAGCAAGAGATAACTCGTAAAGTTCAATTTCTGCGACTGTCTGCTGCGCCAAACGAGTTATTGACTTGTACCAGATTTCCACAATTGGAAATTTACGTCAGCCACAGCTAAGATGGGGATTCAGTAACCGAATTTTCGAGAAATAAAATGTTTGATTGTCGAATAATAATTGCAACTCATACTCGAAATTAAATCTGTTTTCATCTACTGTATTCGAATCGTCTCCCCATCAGAAATTCAATGAAAATTTTATAAATTTTTTTTTAGAAACAGAAGAAACTTTGTTAGAAATAAAAGATAATATTAAGAGGCATAAAATATATACCGTTTCAATTTTTAACATGCGGTTCGAAACCGTTCGCCATTAGGTCCAGAGCAACTCGAATTATTGTTAATATAATAACACTGTTAAGAGCCTTCTTAAACTTGAAAGCTTTTTTTTTTTTTGCTCTTGGAATATTATCAGGCTAGCTCATGCAGTGTGCTTTCTTTGATTTATGTTTGTCCCATGGGGACGAAAGGATAAAAGTTTTGAGTTCATTTCATTTCACAATTTCATTTCTGTGGCGAAACCGAGAACATCCTCAGGTCATCTCCGGAAGTTCCTTAGTAATTGTCCGACTTCGCAGGACTCGTTCTGTCTCGACTCAAAAGTTAAAAGTTGACTTGCTTAAAATTTTGCAGATGCTGTCCAGCGAATCCGATTATTTCTACGACTTGGCTCGAAGAAAGAGAAATAACATTTTCTGTATGATAGTCGCTCTATAAAATTGCTCACAATACACTGTTATAAGTTTCAACGTATATTGTGCATTTATATATATCAAAGTTTGGTAATTATTATTTTGAAAATTATTATTGAGTTGATGTTTATCACCATCTAAAACTAGCTTTTGAAAGAATATTTTTCATTTGATACTTACCTTAAGATCAGCGCAGTGCTGGCATGGATGTATTCCAAGATTATACACCTCACAAAAATACATGCAAGTTATTTGTACGATGGTCAAATGAAAATAATTCGGCATCTACTTGTTTATAATTAAGCTCAATTTTCACATATTGGCTCAAAATATTTCAGTACATATGTATATACCTCATATTCCAAGCAAAATGCTGACCGATTATCGTACCTGGTATAGAGATGTTTGGTCAGGAGCAAGCCTACCAGACTGACAATGGGTTTGAATAGCGCAGGTCATCGAAATCCAGTAATTGGGAGTTGGGCTGCAAACGCCACTGACCATTTCAACTTTTCTGTCTGAGTGGGCTATTGAATTCCACCATTCGATCACGGGGAATGATAGAACTGGAAATGATTTAATCACTTGGGCGCAAACTACTTTGATAATTCTATTTATATATTTGGAGGGACATAAATATGTATATAATAAGAAGGACACAAACAAGAGGGACAAAGTTGCATGAAATAATAACTGTTAGAAAATATCGCGGGATTAGTCTTTTAGTTGTCATTAATTTTCATAGGTACAAAATTTTTTTCATAACCTCTATCCAGTCTTGCGATAAAATTACCGAAGGCTTGAATTCCAGCGCTGCAGAAAAATGTGCGACTTCCGTGGAATTGGAAAAATTCTGCCGAGCTCAGCACAGTACAGTATTCAGACTCACTGTTTTAAATTCTATCCGATTTAATTTTGGCCAACCACGTTTCATTTGACGGCCACCTATCCACCGTCTCAAATTTTGGGCCGTGTAAACATAAGCATAAACAGCATTGGGTGCCCGGTAAGTCGACGCGCGTCTTGCGGTAAAAATCCCTACTTGTTGTACCGCGCATTTGCATTATTGCGTCTGCCTCGGGAGCCACTTAATGAACTCCAATGCTGTCTCGAGAAACGAATGAACTGCCAACATTCCTAGCATTCAGACACTGTAATATCGGATTATTTTTACTGCCTTTGACAACGCACGATCCTTGAACATGAATTCAATATACAGGGTCTACAATAATGGTTAAACCGTCAAATATCATGCATAGCTTGCAACTCGAATGCGAGCCAGTGTAATTACACTTAATATTTAAATTCTCTCCTATTCACCTAAGTAAATATGATCTTGATTGCATGTTTGCCTTGACATAGTTCCTGCTTTCCGTATGAGTAAAATTTATTTGTCCGAAATACCTCTCTATACACACGCGATCACCTCCTCTTGCTGACATATTATGTACGTAATAATACAGGGTGCTATTCGAAGGTTGAATGACCAAATGACAAGTTCTGTATTTCAAGACAGTCTCTAGGTTTTAACTTTTTGAGTAAAGCCTCAGATTTTACGGAACAGGCGTAATAATTTGGCTCAAACCTCTCATGTATTCAGCTGCCCGAAAGCCAGGCGGCCGTGACGGGCTATTCATTCCAGTTTATCTCACAAGCTTCGTGATTTGATAAACATGTCAGGGATTCCGCAGAGCGCCCAACTTTGGCGCTTGCTTCAAGAGTTTATTGGTCCATCAAGTTGGGTTAGAGGGAGGCAATAAGCCGTGTCGGACTGCGCTTCTGGACACACACGGCCTGTCTGTGCTGCAACTCTAATCCATGTTCCTCCGAGTTACATTCATAAAGCCGTAAGAACGAGACTAGTTCCAGCTGAAATGGTATTCATTCATTCTAGTTAACAATTGCAATGTGCCAGCGCCGCAGTTAGGGGCAACATGCGTTTTGTGGTCTCAATTTAAGAGCAGGATCTTGCATAAAGCATTTAGTTATACAATAAACTGGATATTTTCTGAGCTAACAGAAGTTAGAATGATAACTAGTGCATTTATAAACAAATGGCACGCGCACTTGTGTGGAGCGCTGGAATTTTTACCGTGAGCGAAGAATTCCAGAGCATTAACATATTGCCTTTTCCCAACGATTTAACTTATTTTTTCCATTATGGCTCTCAGTAAATAAAACTCAAGTGCAGGCAATCCATTCATAGTTTCTTAGATCAGCTTGGAAAGTCATTCCGGTTAATGCACACAAGTTTTAACTAGAAACACGAATTAATTTCTTGAACGCTTACGCATGATTAAAGTTACTATTAGATAAATTATGCAGAATTTCTCCTTATAAGTATGTACTTTTTCGAATGAAAAGGTAGCTGTGGATGGAAAATTCACCATGGTTGAGCTTTAATTCGTGATTCTCAATATGACGATCAATTCGCTATATGATACAGCAAAATTTAGTGTAATTCGCTTTGAAAAACTTTAAATGAACTTCTAATAAATTCGAAATCTGTTCGCCCAGAATTCGACCTCATAAGTTAACGTCTCGCGCGTTAGATCGAATGAGTTAATCTATTATCGAAAGTAGAATGGCACTATTGTTTTCCCATATTTATCGCTTTGTAATCGATTTGACTATTAAGTGATAAAGTGACAAAGCTCTATGAACGATTATGTAATTCGAAAAATAAATTTTTGCTAGAATATGAAAAGGGCACGCATTTCATTGATGTTGCCCTTCAGTATTTACATGGCCTTTTCCCTACTAACGGGATTTCCGCCGTGGCTGAACTTCAGCTGGTATATGAACCTAATTAAGTTGCTCCGAATAGTTTCCTATTCCTTCACTCAATTTGGAGAGATTGTCGATAACTTAATCGTAAGCGAGAGAAATTCAATGAATAATTTGAAGTTTGTCTCATTCTGAACGCTTCTCGTAACGAACACTTACTTTGATCAAAGGTGTGATGTCTAAGGCAAGGAATAGGAATAAATTTGCCACCTACCTAATTTGAAAACTTATGTTGAATTTATGAAAAGTTACCCATGTGAAAACTGGGTTCTGCTCAACTTTAGTACCTCTCAGAACAAAAAAGAAGTCGAGGTAGTGGTTATATGTTTCAAAATATATTGCTATAGAAATTCCCGAAGGTCGCGATAATCTAATATAATTAAAGTGACTTGAAAGTTCTGATCCATTCTATCATATCACGATGAGCAGCCATTGCCATTAGCATTCTAGGTATTACTTTAGATTAAGTGCATTCAAAAAAGAAGTGTTTTTTTTTTTTTGTTTAATTATATGTTTTTTGGGGTGTAGATAAAGAATCTGAAATCCGTTTTTGGCGGTCGGCATCGGAAAACCGATTTTTATGTATGCCGATTTTTATATATTTTCTGAGGTAAAGTGTAAGTTAAATCTTGGCCCCAATATCCGTGGATTTATAGCGTTTTCAATTTACCCTCGGTGACCCTTATACTCTTGCAACCACGACATTGCAGGCAACCACAACATTGCAACCACGGTTAGGTTAGGTTAGGTTAGGTTAGTTTTGTTTCGCCGATTTTGCCGATTTTTTCCCGATTTTTTTTTGACGAATTAGAGCCTCGGGGGAAAAAATCGGTTTTCTGATGCCGACCGCCAAAAACGGATTTCAGATTCTTTATCTACACCCAAAAAAACATATAGTTAAAATAAAAAAAAACTTTTTTGGATGCACTTAATCTAAAGGATTACCGCATTCTAATCAAATTGAATTATTGACGTCTTTCTTTACAAGTATTAATCAATCATGCCGCTGAATTTTATTTCATTTCAAAACTTTTGTCCAATGCATGTGAAGTACTTTTTGACAATTATTTTTACTTCTCCAGAAACATAGTCCTAATTTAATTAATATTCGCTTAATTTCATTTATTATCACAAATGAGATCAATTTTATATTCAATGTCATAGTATATTGATCAGTATAAACCATTTAATAATCGATAGTAAATGTTTTATTTCGAAAAACCATCGCTGAAAATCTCTCGGGCGCGGTCTGAATTTGTTCTCATACATGTCACACACTTCCTCGGCAAGTAAATAAGTTTCAGCTTTTTATACTCTTCTCATATGAGAGTTTCTGAGAAACTCCAAAAGACTTGAGATCTTTCCAAGTGTTAATCAAGTCTACAGGCAGAGGAGAAGAAGGACTCTCAACACGTCCCCTCTTGTTCTCTTCCCATCTCATTCTCTTTTATTTTCAAAATAATGTATAGAACATGTTTTCATCTTAACACCTAACTAGAATTGAACAGCTAGGAAAGAGGAAAAACATATACCTGAAAATTACCAAAAAAAGTTTTAAATTTTACGTATCATTTTTTCAAACATATTTTGACTGAAAAATTTTTTTTATTCAATTGATCAAAGAGGGATTATATTTTACCTTTAATATTATTTTTCACTAACATCTAAAACAAATTTAACAAATTTAACAAAATAACAAATAAAACAAATTTAATTACAAATGCAATCTGTTTATGCTAGGAAGCGCTTTGTGTTTCATTTTTTGTAGCTGGATTTCATAGCTCTTTATATATCTGAAACATGAAAATTTCAAGTATTACTGAAATATGAGAGCATAAAACTAAAACAATTTTAAAATTCAGAACTGGAATTTTTTCGCCTACCAGTGAATAATTATCTTCATATGTGGTGATTTTTCGCAGTCCAAAGTCAGCCCTGTGCGGTTACTGCATTTTGAGGGCACGCCAGCAGTTTGCAGAGGGCGCCTGAAATTGCTTCCAAACTTCAGCGGAAATCGAAAAGTTTGACAGAGTCGGTGATTCGATTACCGATAGCCTGAGCAGCGCCGGGCTCGACTGCAGCTTTCAACAGGCGTCGCGAATGTCCGTTCTCAAGACAGCGGGATGACTTCATCAAATGTTTCTGCAACAACAATCGCAGGTTGCAGAAATGTCGGGTTGGTCGAAACCGCTCTAACGAACAATGCTACCGGCCAGACAGTCAAGATTTCCTGTGTCTTTTCATCAGGAGTATATTTAGCATTTGTTGTACTGTCATGAATTTTTTGACATATTAGATTTAAGAGAGAAATCAAATTTTACATTTTATCCGGCTCTCAGACTTTAACGATGGAAAAACAAAAATTTACCGATCAAATTATATTTCCCAAATATTATTGTTTGCATGCGTTATCAAAATTAATGCTTTACCATATAAATATGATTTATATACGAATTTAACGATTAAAATTAAAAAATCCAAGTAAGGTCGCCTAATGCCAACTATGAATGAAATGATTTGGGAGACATTTCCTATATTATCAATTAATCAATCTGTGTTGTACCTTCATCGATTACTATATTCATGATACACGCCTCTTTACTGTGCGATAGTTTCAGTAATTGAGTCGTCAGAATTGTCAATTTCGGCCGTTCTTCTCACACTGCGTCAGTGCAACAATTAACGCCTGTCATTCATCTTGACTCGAGGCTCCCGGCACAATATGCTTGCGTGACGGCCGAACGCCAGTCAAAACGCAGTGTCGGAAATTTTCGAGACACGAAACTCATTAGATTGAACTGAACTTTGTCTATTGCACTCGTGTCTTTCATCAGATTTTGTCCTTAATTGAGAAACACTTGAAACATTTCCCCACGTTTATTGTCATTGACAGTATACACTGAAACATCTGGGATGGTCTTTCGCATGTACAAATATATGACGTTTTTGATAAAGCGATTCATGAAAAATTAATTTCATGAGTAAACTTAGCGTTGGTCCGCAAATTGGAAAATTTTACAAATGGCATTGAACTTTGCTCCCTTCGACCTCCTTTCTTATCTGAATCGCTTATCGAATCTTATCTGGGATGGTCTTTTGTATGAACAAATATATGACGTTTTTGATAAAGCGATACAAGAAAAATTAATTTCATGAGTAAACTTAGCGTTGGTCCACAAATTGGAAAATTTTCCAAATGGCATTGAACTTTGCTCCCTTAATTCGACCACCTTTCTTATCTGAATCGCTTATCGAATCTTATGTGGGACGGTCTCTCGTATGAACATATATATGACGTTTTCGATTAAGCGATACATGGAATATTTTTTTCACTAGTAAACTAAGCGTTGGTCCACAATTTGAAAAATTTTCCCAATGGCATTGAACTTTGCTCCCTGCAACCACCGTTCTTATCTGAATCGCCTCCGAAATGAAACAATGTGCGAGACATTTCAGTCGAGTGTAAACACCGGTTTGGTGATTTGCAGTTTCAACGGCCGTTGTTGTTTCGAGTGAATCTACCGACATGGCTGGCTTTTGCGAGCTGCTGTTGACTCTGGCGGTCTCACATCGTTGTTCAAACAGTACAAGAGAAAGCTTTTGTAACTGCTAGAACGCTTTGGATGAGACCAACGAAAGGACCAAAGCCAACTGTAAGTTCAGTTAAAAGTAACGCTGCCAGACGTTTTACTCGACTCAAAAGCAACACGCTCGTTCAATTCCCGTGTAACCTCCAAAAATCATGGAAGTTTGAAACATTTATTTCAATTTGCCATAAGCGGTTCCATTATTATCACATCACACAAGTCATATATCCGAATATTGGCTCATATTTATACGAAAGTTCAATTTGATGAGCAGAAGTACCACATGAATGGCTTCACATATTATTTTAAAGAACAATATTGTATAAAAATTTTGATTTTGACATCCAATTATGAATCTCCGACTCCTCGTTGCGGATAGTTATTTTTACTAATAGAATCAACTCATGGTCAGTTGAAATATAACTCGTACAAACAATTTTTTTCTGAATTATACAAGCTAACTGTTGCAGAGTATTAACGACACCTTGAAGGATGCAGAAAGTTTGACGGCCGATTTTTAAAAGTTTCTGGGCCGAGCTGATCCTACAATGCTATATTTGGCGCACTTCAGAAGCTCTCAACAACAGAACACTAGAATGGCTTCTTCGAGAGCCAAGATCCCATAAAAATGGGACAAAGTCTCTTGAATCGAAGCCTAATAATTTTTTTAGTGAGATTTCAAGTTAAAAGTATAATAAATACCAGCGCTTGCTGAAAGAAATGTGTGAAGATCTTCATGCCGCTTTAAAGTCAGTTAGATTAGGGAACGAAATTGAGATATTTTTCATTTAAGCTCATGTGGCTTAGCTAAACTTCAGAAGGCTTACGTCATCAAACATTTTGCAGCTACTTTTCTCATTTTTATATAATATCAAGCTGCTTTAGGCCTTCGTTTTTTTCGGATTCATTGCGGCGTTAACTAAATAAAAATTTAATTTCCTTTCAATATTAAAGGACAGAGCAATGAACGTAGTAATCTACGTATGGTGTTGCTTTTAATATATAGCGTAGAACATTAGTGGTATTAAAGAAATACCATGACAATTAAATAATTATCAGGTACATTCATTGACTGGACACTGGTATAAAATCTTTGTAAATATGTGGTTTGAAATTGGTAGTGGGACTGAGTACATAGCAGGTATTCTGACGAATGTGCGATTCGTTCGCTGAGTAATACAGTACACATTGCGAAACAATTCCCTCGCTGACGTCTTATAAATTTTATTTTAAATAATCCTTCGTGCAACTCCGACGAGACGTTGGGCTGATTTTCTAATGTTCGTTTGATATGTTGTTGAAGGATGCAGGAACTTCGAATTAAAAATATTTCTACATAGTATATAGTATCTGATCATTGAGCGGCTTTCAACTGAGCGAATGGTGCTGTATCGTTTTATCGAATATTGTGAGATAAACAACGCCAACAATTTGTAAGCAAATAAAAGAACAATCAAAAACACTTCGACAAAGCCTTTATTCCAAAGTTCTTCTTGGAATATATTATTGAAAAATTGAAAAATTTCGCGTCGTGTGATTTTTTCATTGAAAACACGTACGTGTTTTTTCGTTCCCTCAAAAAGATCCGCCATGTTCATTTCTGCAACTAAATATGGATTTAGCTCGGTAATTGGTATTTCAACAATATGGACGCACTGTCATTTAGGGAAGGCTCAGGTTTCACTTAGGATAAATCCCACCCATGACTGGATTATTCTGAGGCTGGCCTCGCTAGAGGCCAACTGAATCAATTACATTATAAATTATATGTTCTAGGTGATCTTTTTTTCGTTTTCATAACCCATTATCGTTAACAAATGATTTTATCAGTATATTATCATCGTTCTAGTCATAGAAAGAAAACTTTATTCAGGTCTTGAAATTCGTCAAAAATCACTATTAAAAATATCGAAAATTATTTTTTTTCTCTCATCGCCTAGCTTTAATCCATCAATGCAAGGCATTTCCTATGGCTGAATTATAAGAAAGCATTGAGTAAAAAAATTTTTCCTAACCTGCTCAATTGTATGGTTCCCACTCACATGCAACTACGGTCCAATTTAAACAAGTACTGCAAGACCGGCTGACTGCGAGCAAAAATTTCCAATTCGTTCGATAAAATTCAAAATAGAAAATGTTCGACTGTAGAATCGGATTGAACTCAAGCGTGACAGTCCCGAGTTCAAACATTTCCTGGAGCCTTGTTATATTTTCCTCATATCGTTTACAAGGAATTTCCTCGGTAAAGTTCTATTCGTTCAGTGTTCCATAATAAAAAGCATGTCATTTTGAATTTCAACGCTGGACATCAATTTCTTAAAAATCCTTGAATAAATCGTTCTCTTGTTTAAAAAAACAGTTTGAAAAAAGAATTTGAAGTTTCTACTTTGGCATAATAGTTANAGATTTAACACACAAAAAAAGTCTTTTATTCCTCGTTTAGGCCAAGTGAGCGCTTGTAAACGAGAATCTACCCTTTAGGTTCAGCCACGCATGAGGGTCGTAAGTCGTTTTGCTGAAGCCATCCTACTTTTAGGATCCGAACGGAGGGTAAAATTTCTTATCTACATGACATACGGGATCATTTTCCGGCACAGAAGCTGTGGCGGTGGTCGCCACCTTGCCATAAAATACGTTTTATTTTCGCCAGGAAGGATCGGCCAGTTTATGGGCCTCATAATCGCGGTTTTCATGTAAAATTTATCGTACATCATTCATCGTACTAGTATCACATATTAAGTTCTCAATACTCACTTTGATATCGTAAATCCTGTCTCTAATCTTTTAAAAGGTTGCAGAGAAATATTATTAATCAAGATTCGAATTCCGATCTCAATACCTGTACGCTTTAAAGCATTTCCCTTAATTCGATATGTCAAATATTTTCGAATGAAACGTACTCGACAATAATTTATCTATTCTCCAATTCACCTAAAATTGTGTTTTTTTTCTTCTTAAATAGTAGCAGCATAATAAAGCAAAACAAATACCATATAAACAATCTTAATATTTCATCTGCCGTTTTTATATTACGTTACGTTATATTATATTATATTTATATTATTTTATTATATTACGTTATACCGACGTTATTAAACGGCAGTATTAGACACTCAACAATGGCGGCAATATAAGCCCCAGCAGAACCATTATTTTGGGCGGTCGTGCATCATCGCCAAGTGTCAGCGAATGGAGTGCCAGCGACGCCAAAAACACACACTAACCTACCATTTTCAATATTACGTTATACCGACGTTATTAAACGGCAGTATTAGACACTCAACAATGGCGGCAATATAAGCCCCTGCAGAACCATTATTTTGGGCGGTCGTGCATCATCGCCAAGTGTCAGCGAATGGAGTGCCAGCGACGCCAAAAACACACACTAACCTACCATTTTCCCTTTGCTTTATATTTTTTCTTATTGTACTTTTTATATTGCGATGGTTTTGTTTAGTAGTTTAAATCCTAAATATGTATACTGAAATACTTCCTCTTGATTTTTTATATGGTCTTTTATACTCTTCTTATAGTAGAAACCATTTAAACCATAGTTTAAAAACAATTCAAAACTAATTGTTTAATTGATACTCATCGCAATCAGTACCTTTGCAAGGCTTTGTGAGATTTTATCTCCTATTTGTTTATGAACTAAATTACTCAAGCATCAAGAACACGCACCGCAAGTTCGTCCTCATGCTGAAAAACGGTTAAATTTGTACCATTTAATTCGTATATATCATGCATTCAATATATATTTCGTCCGATTTAAGAACGGATAATTAGGCCTCGACCAATCTCGTGTGCTTTTAAACGAAAATATTTTGTTAATTATATGTTGTCAGATTCACTATTAGTAAAATCGTGACTCGCGTTCAGTTAAGTCATAGTCTAAAGAAAATTAATTCGAATTATTTAAAAAATTTACAAATTTTTCGTTATATCAAGAATCGCTGGTATTAGAACGAGGAATAGTATGCCAGTATTCCAAGAACAATCTATCCAAAACGGCTCAAATGCAGTTCAAACTCCACTCTTCCGCAACGAAGTTACAGTCTCCGCAAAGACCAAGGCGCAACAATACTCAGTAAGGATTTTAGGTTGCCAAGCAACGCTTCGGGGTTCATTTTGTGCTTTTCCTTGAATTCCGCAACCTGTAAGGTCATGCCATAATTGTGAAGAAACGTTGCTCTCGGAACTGAGAACAACGGAACTGAAGTCCCTGAAATGCTTCAAGACCTGAAGTCGTCTAAACGTCGTTACGAATCAGACGCTCGGAAATGATCCCGTCTTCCAAGCGGAAATGAGTCCCGAGTCTAAACTCCTTCAAAATTCTTAAGAAAACCGCTCGAAGCGAATGCTTCATGGATGTTGGGTCCTGGTCTCAGCTGCTGCATTGATCTGAAAGCAACAGGTGAATGCAAAGCCACTTCAGTTGTATGATAAACCAATTGAGATTTGCCTTCTTTTACTTTAGGCCGGAATGCAATAAACGAATACAAAACCACATCCGTGCATAATATACCGGGCTGGATTGACCACGTTGCATTTTTTGGATGAATTCGGAAAGCAATGGATGAATGCGAAGCCAATTCGTTTACTTAATAAAGCCATGGGGAATATCAACGCTGTCTTCATACAAGTGGAGTCGATCAGTGCAACGCAGCCTTTCTTACATGATAAATCATGTCATTCGAAATGTTTTGCTACTTCAACATGAGTTTATCACCAGGTTTTATTTCCCATTTTTCCTTTTTTATCATTTTTCAAAAACTTGGGGCTTTCCAATTATCATTCAATCAGAATAAAATTTCATGATGCCAGCGAATATTACGTTGTACCTCCTCTAGAATTATCATTTGATGTTATTTTTAAATCACATTCAAGTGTTATGAATTAACAAAGAGGAAAATAAAACTTCTGTTAACTACGTAAACCATTTATATAGAATTGATTCCAGTCTGTAACGGAATTTCTATCATGTCTATGACCACATTACTTATGTGCTACTTGATGTATAGTTTGGAAACAGACCGACGACGAACTACACATCACATTAATGTCACTTGAAACATCTCATTCAAACTACGATAAACTGGGGTTCTGATATTTGTACAGGATGAATCTCTAAAAATCTTGAGTACAAATTTATATTGATAGGTTGTCCTGAATTTTTATTTTTGGTGTTACCAATGACAACGAGTTATTTCCATGCATTGTTTGACGTGCATCTTCATCGTACGCGTTGTCATACAAAGAACATAATATTTCTTGACCCCTTCTTTAAATTCCTTTTTTTATTTGAAACAGTATTTTGGAATAATTTATTCTGGTACAGTTATTCTAGAAGTTTGATCAATGACAAATTAAATTTGATTCAACAATGACATTGCTAGTGGGATAAAATCTCATTTCTGAAAAACATCAAATTCGTTCACTACCGAAACCGACAATTCTTACTGATAGTTATTGTCATTTAATACCGAGTATTAAGATCGATCATTGATATAATGATAAGTAGGACACGTAATTTCGGCTAAAAATATGTACCTTTAATAGTTGTTAATGAATTTATATGTTTCAATACAACACTGATTGTTTTCGGTCGATTGATTAGAAAATTCCGCAAAAAATATAAATTTTTGCATGATGGAAACACAATCCGCCACATATTCAATAAAAGCAAAACCAGATATTTTAACTTGTGTAGCAATAATGTCATTGAAAAACCAAAAAAAGGAAACAATTTTGCTAAAATTCATTCGATCCGTAAAATTTTATGTTGGGATTAGGAAGACTGACGGAAAATTGCGGGCAATCCATGTACATCTAAATAATATTTTACGTCTTAGCAGTTGGTCAAGCAGTAAGTATTAATCATGTTTTTCACACTGCTATGGAAAAATCACTGCTTAAAACATCGAACCCAGTCATATTTCTGTCCTGTTTCGCTTCACTGCCCGCCTGTTTTTGCTTGACAGCGACAGCTTTTGTCGCCCTTTTCGGTTTTTGAACGCAGGAGTCCAGATTTCTGCTAAAGTCCGAGTCGCTTTTTCCACGCTCATAAAAGAGCTCTGCGTTTGCACCTTGTGTGTCGTTACTGTCATTAACTCTGAACTGCGACGATGGAACTTCAGAAAAATCAGTCCGGCGGGTCTGAAAAATGCTTTGTTGCTGGCGGCGTTCGCCGGCAGTTACACTTTGGGAGCCTGGCTTGAGGACCGATGAAGCCGCTCCTGTGCTCACTTCGGGCTCTCTCATGCGAGACCTGAAAAGAGGAACTCAATACATGAGGGCAAGGCATATATTCTTGATAGTTAATCAACAAATATATTTCAAATCAAAAAATAAAAATCTATTTTTTATTTTAATACATCAAAAAAATCTATTGTATTAAGTATGGTATGATTGTAAATCAAATTGGACAGCCTAAATTTTGCTGTTGATTTTCATCTGGAAACAGCTAGTCGTTATTTTTTCGTCGACTCATAGAATTCATTGTTATTAATTTTTTTCAAGTTTAGTAATCATCATTTCCGTATTCATTTCTAATCAAGTTCATCCAATGTATTTTTCCATTTGCAATTCTAATACAAAAATGTTTCTTAAATTCGCTGAAGCATCAATAAACGGCGATGTTTCAGCAATACAATTATAGAATAAAAAATATTCATCGATTTTCAAAAAACCGTGTCAGGAAACGCGCTGAAACTGATAATATTCCTATTCATAAAGTCGCCACTGAAAATATGTATTAGAAAACTCGTCTCTGATAATTTGCGTTCCATGTAGTTATGTGAAATAGACCTAAAATTCCGTTCTGTTTACTATTCGGAATATTAAATATTCCTTACAGTGCATTATATATCCTTCCTTGTTCAGTATGGCGTCCCGCAAAATTCTTCCGATAGGTAATTTTTGGAACGGGCCGAGATGAATCAGAAATTTAAATCCATTATATAAACATCCCGAACTAAAGTAAATTTTACAGAAAAATCCCAGCATTTGAGGATAAAATTCAGATAAATTGCTATTCAATTCAAAATATATCGAAAATTATCACAGTGAGTAAAAAATTTGTCAGTCTTTCAAAATATCTGCTTTCGACTATTGAATGTAGATAGTCTAATTTATATCTTTTGGTTAATCATGTGCCTAATAATTGTCAATTATCCGAATAAAAAATGACGTAATTTCGATTCAGTCTTTGATAGAAGGCACAACAGTTGATATTATGCAAGAGCAAGGTGACAAAAATAAAGCATTTCATTCAGAATTGCAGACAAGTCTCCTTTGACGGGAAATGTCCATTTTAAACCCCAATATTGATGCCATCACCTGCCAGTCTGTCAGTCAGAAATAAAAATATAAATTCAGGAATAATTTATTGACCGGAGTACATTTATTATATACAGGGAAGGAACAATGACAATGAATGAGAGGGAAAGTGAATGATAATAACTTTCTAGAAACGCGGTAGCCTTGATTGTGCGACGAAGCCATGCGCGTGCTTTAAAATTCTACGAAATATAAATGGACCATCCGAGCTCAGGCATCACCAAGCGCCAAAGCGAGCCAAGGAAGCAAGCATGCGGAATGATTTTAGAACAAAAGCTATGGTTTTGTGGAGTTTTGGCAATCATTCCATCTCAGGTCCCGTTAATTGCATGTCAGTCACCGAAAAATTTACTTTCTAGTTATTATAAAGACATACACTTTTCAAACATTGCTTTAGCATAATTTTTTTAATTATGGCAACAAAAAGAGAAATTTTTTTCTTTCTCAACGACACTTTTAATGGACTCAAATTATCAACGGGAAAAAATGTTAGTTTATAACGATATTGAATCACGGGCCCTAAATGTTTGGGATTCGGCGAGCCGCCGATGCAAAGTGAAAAGAATGCGTTCATGCTGAGCATACTCTAGCACGGATTTTTTTCAACTGAAAAGGGAAACCAATTACGTCAAAATCATGTTTGACTCCTCTCGCTGAAATTCCTAGAATTTCATTTAAATGGAGCCAAATTGCGGAACTAATTGAGTCCAGAGTTGGAACCACCTAGCTTGACAAGTGAATGTTATTTTGCTCATGAAAATAATTGAAAATAACTGGGCTGTTGACTTGGACATAAAATAAAAAAAAATCAGACATTTTAGCATATTATACTATTGATATCCGTGAATTTCAAGTAAACTGGTGACTAATTATTTCTTAGGATAATTTTATAACACGCATTAGTTCAAGCAATACTTATTCGGTTTCCAAAGATACCCAAAGTATGAATATTTTACCGCTGTAATTACAATACAGAATATTACTGGCGAGATTTTTATACCTCGGTCTGTTGCGCCGAGGGAAGGACTTTCTTTGAGTTGTGGGTGAGGTCTCGGGAGAGGGTGAACTGGACTCAGCGTGATACAGCAAGTCTGTCGGACCACACCACAACTAAAGCCACCCACCAATAAAAATAAACAATAAAAACAAATCACATTCAATATAATTAGCGTTTCAAAGGCTTTTGTGTTAATTTTTAGTTTACCAGGTAACAATGGGAAGGGTTACCAAACCCACCAATAAAAATAAACAATAAAAACAAATCACATTCAATATAATTAGCTTTCAAATGCTTTTGTGTTAATTATTAGTTTACCAGGTAATAATGGGAAGGATTTCCAAACCCACCAATAAAAATAAACAATAAAAACAAATCACATTCAATATAATTAGCGTTTCAAAGGCTTTTGTGTTAATTTTTAGTCTACCAGGTAACAATGGGAAGGATTACCCATGGTTGAATTAATGTATTAATTCAACCATGGGATTACCAACCTGTGATCTCAAATGAAAAGGATTAGTAAAAGGGAACATGCCGTACTTGTGAGAATTCAGACGATGAATGATGCAGAGGTTAAAATTTCGAGATAAATAAACAAGTTGAGCAACATCGTGAGTTTTCAAAATTTTCAATATGGTGACATGATGTGTACATTCTATAATTGGCTGAGTAAATGTCCTAAAATATTTATCAAAACTGATGGAAAGTTGTCTATATACATTTATTAGTATGTATATGTAGAAGTGCAATGTAGTAGAAGTTCCACTACATTACAACGGTAAATGCAGTGGACAAAACTGAACCCAAAGAATATTGATATTGTTAACAGATATTTTTCACTTAAGTAAGTAAAAGGAAGAATTGAAGAAGATATAATATGCTAAACATAACTGCATATTCTAGCGAGTAATCTCGACATTTCTCGAAGGTTGCGAGTGCATTTTTTTTTAATTACATACAAACAAATTGTGTCCTTATCTTATTTTGCTTCCCTTATTCAACGAAATTTAGGAGTAAACTTTGAAGTAATAAATTAAATAATGTCTAAGCTGTTTCTCTTTATTCAATAGCCTCAACTGCATTCGATAACGTAGAATTATGCTCAAAATTTAGCGGCGCGTTTCGTTCATTGTGAATTTCATGATATTTTTTGAATGGAAAAACATGGGAGAAATAAAGAAGTAGCGATGAAAGAATCAGAATAATGGTGCAGAAGTAAACAATGATTCAATATTTGAAATTTTCAATTTTCATGTAAATGGGTAATAAACGATTTAAAACAGTAATCAAATTACCACTGAATCTAAGGGATAAAATCAAGTAAACAATGAAATATGCAGACAATTAACGGCGAGAAATAAGAAGTTTATACGCGGCAGCAAAGGAAGCACACTTACTCAATAACACGAAACAAGAACTTCAGTCCAGACGTAACAACAGCAAGAACAATAAATGAACTCAAGACCCACATAAACCTAAACAACAAGTTTCATACTCACTGTGATGTATACGATTTTGGAACTCGGTTTCTTCAACCAATGGCTTTTCTTTGTTAGGCTTGTCGCGGTGCAAAGTTTTGGGCTTGGGGCCATAGACCATTTCGCTTCCAGACTGTAATTCTTGCAAGGGCCCCCTGGCGTAAATCAAGCCATGGTCTCTGAGTGTAGACATATCGTCGAGCTGGTTCGAGGATTCGGTTCGTGAAGATATTGCGTGGTCGGTCTCGGTCTCGGAACCTAGAGTTTCGTAATCTTCGCTGTCGCCTAGGCCTGGTGGAACAGAGTGAGAACTATTGAGATCGAGACGGGAATGCCGACTATTTGAACTATTTAAATGTTTTGAATGAATTTTAATGCAAAACTTTAGTCCTGCTTCGGTCGTTAATATTGTATTCATACTAGGTAGCTCTCAGAGAAAAACATATTAGTCTGGGATCATGAGTATTCAAGTTCTCTGACATTAAATATGTTTTTAACATATTCACAACCGTTGTGCTGCTCTCCTAACCAAAGTATAGGTTTTTAAATTTCAGTCTTATATACGAGTTGCTGAAAATATTTATAGAATGTGAAAAGAAATGCGTTATCTTGTTCACTTTATTAGGTCGTGTGAGAAATGATAAGTAACATAATAATAACACATAAATGAATAATTAAATTCAATATAAAATTGTAAAAATTTAGCAATTGACTCGAGCTGCGATTCCGACTCCCCATTTCAAGAGCACCACTCACCTGGAGTGAGCATCTTTCTCCTGTACTCCGTTACGTGAGCACCACGCACCTGGAGTGAGCATACTGCTCCTGTTCCCTGTTACGTGAGCACCACTCACCTGGAGTGAGCGTCTTGCTCCTGTACTCCGTTACGTGAGCACCACGCACTTAGAGTGAGCACCACTCACCTGGAGTGAGCATCTTGCTCCTCTACTCCGTTACGTGAGCCCCACTCACCTGGAGTGAGCATCCTACTCCGGCTCCTGGAGCGAGCGTGGCCGCGTTGCTGAGGCTGAGGCAGTTGAGGCCGGCCAGGCCGTGGCTGCTGGGCGCTCCTGCGCTCCGTCTTGCCGTACGTGTCAGTTCTCTGCTCAGGGCAGAGTTGCATGCACGTTATCGACTGTAATTACTATGTATTTGAATGGCCCGAGACTTGAAAAAAATAATGTATGATTCAATAACAATAATAATATTCGTTCTTTTACTTACAGTAGGTAGCCAACATCAACAGACTAATAAATCTTTGGCACTTAGATTATTATTAAATACGGAATTTTATACTACTATTGGCAATATTAATAAAATGATATGAATAATAATAATAACAATAATAATAACACAATTAAAATAATAATATTAATAATTATTATTATTATTATAACTAGAAACCAGATCATGTAATCGGAACACCAACCGTACTCGATTGAACTTAATTAAAGGCCAATAAATTTTACCAGAATTTCAGGCACAATAAAATTCATATTTCTATCAACATTGTTAGCATAACTGATATTTATTTATTACCAACTAGTTAAGGAAAGTTCGCAGTACTATCTCCAGCTGCATTTTGCGCCTCATTAACAGATATCTATCAGTATCGTTATCACAATCAGAATATCTTCGAAGGCCTTATCTAGATAACCTTATCAGGACGCTGGTGGTACATGGACAGCATGGGCATGGCTTGTTCAGGAGGCTGTTCAGGCAGCTGGAACGTAGCGTACGGGTAGATATCTTCGGCGTTTTCTGCATAAATAAATTCCAAAAATGTAATATAAAAATACGTAGAACAATCATATGTAAAAAATAAATATTCATTCACTTGCAGTCTCCATTCTCATCGTGATTTATTTCCAGCAGAAAAAGAAATTATTCCGTTTATTTCTGAACTGCGGGTAATGATATGAATTTATTGTCCTTAATTAGAGATGAATAATAATGCTAGAAAAAACTTGCTTGAAGGCGAAGCTCACATTGTAGAATTAAGGCTTTGATCAGAAGAGTTTTTATAGAATATTATATAAAAAAACAGGAATTTTATGAAAGTTGATGATGGGAAGGAGATCGTGGCGGAATCAATCCTCATTTGATGTACTTAAAGCCCTATAATCTCAGTAATTTTCGTCCTCAATAAGAGAAGACACTGCACGGAAATGTGACAGCAAATCAGCCCATTGCGCCTTCAGTGGTTTACCGCAAAGTGGAAAACTAAATAAATATTGTAGCAATTACTTTCCCGTCCGAAATGCAAATGAAAATGGGTTGGAAAAAGCTTTCCAGACGTTAATGATACGAACAAGCATTTTCTGTGGAAATTTACTTTATACGAAGCATTCAGAAATTACTAAGGACAGTACGTGATATGAAATAGAAAGTTACTTGATAAGACAAAATTGAATGCTCGAAATTTTTGATGAAGATTCAGACTTCACTAGAATAACAGCCGCAATGACGGAAGTAAGTAATCCGAAATAATGGAAGAAATCAGGATTCTCAATATTATAAACTGAATAATTTTTAATTTTGATTAACAAAGCCAATGTATGGATTAACACAGCCAAATGTATGCCTCCCTAATTTAATATCTGATAAGAAAGCGGTACGTTTGACGTCAGCTCAACGAGTCTATCGGAATGACGCTGGAAGTACAAATTGTAATCACAATATAGAATCGTTATAATACTTCCATGAACGTAATCAGAATGTCTGTCAGAAACGCTATTTCTGTCATGAGTTACCACAGTAGTAAAAAATAAATTCAAATATATTCTGTCATTGAGAGAGATTTATTCAGCATGTTCATCATCACCTCCATTTCTAGAAAAATATTTGTCTCTGTAGATTCGCGCCGCTAAAATGAATGGTCAGGAACTATTTGTAGAGCTTACCGGGAATCTGGTCGGATTGTTGGGACTCCCTCGGTGGGATCTTGCGGATCGTAGCGTAAAATTGGTCCCGGTGTTCTATGTTATTTTTGGCATCTCGATTAACGAACGAATCCTTGATCTGGCGATCCTGGGCAGCGCCTTTGCTATCAGACGAGTCCGGAGGGGAGCTGTTTTCTGGCGTGAAAGACAGAGTGACGTTGAAATATATTTTTTGGGCAATAATAACTATTGCGTTCTAGCAAACCGAGGTTGGGAAATAGTGCAAATTAAATTATTTAATTACTAATTACATTGGTTATGCTGGATATCGTTGCATTAAAAAAAAGATAATATTGATTTCGTAGGATGTTCATATCATTATTATCGTAAATCATCAATTGGAGATCAGATCGGCCTTATCAGATCAACATAGATTGAACAATAAGATATCGTTTAACAGTGCAGGGAAATTTTTATTCCAAGTTTCTCAATCATCAGGTAAAATCCCATATATACAGATTAATAGTGACGTGTAAATGCGAATACACCAGAAATCTGTGGAAACCGACAGCCCAAAAAAAAGCTTCGCTTCATTCCACACTGGAAATGTTATCATTGAAATATCTTGCACTGGACGTCCGTGAAATTGGATTGCTTTCATCTGTCATGCGTGTATTCACATCCTGCGAACAGGCAATATGAGACCTGCATGGCACAAAATATTGCATCTTTCTGCAACGCCGAGCAAATGCGACGATATTCGCGACTCTCACCTCGGCAGTGCGATCTGTCCAACTAAGCTCCTGATATTTATTAATTTATAAAATGTTTTTTATTCATAAATTAGTACAGTTAATTTAGTATATCAATTTATTATTTATTATATCATCCATTATTGTAATTTAAATTAATTACTAACTTATATTTTAAAAACATTATTAAGCATTAATTATTAGGATTCTTTCATGTGTCCTGTTTTCATTTAAGGCACGTCATCAAATGAATCTAATTTGTTATTGCTATCTATCGAGTCTCAACTCTTAATTAATTATTATTTTAGCACGTCATGCGACGTTATAAAATCGCTTCTTCGTCGTACGCTATTATGTTCTACATTTTTCCACGTCACAAAACAATGTATGATTATATATCATATCACTCATTCGTAAAATTTCTTACTTTATTACTTTATTTTGTTCTATAATATACCGTTGTTACCCGTGATCAAAAAGTAAGAGAAATCCCAACATTGAGTTGTATGATTTATTTGTTACACTGACCATTATTTTTGCAAGTCATTTACCAACTGTTATTAATGTATTTATAAATCGTACAATATTTTTCTGAACATTGTTGTGCAACTGACACGTCTCACAACTGCATACGAATATTTATTTGAGGGAATATTAAATTCAATTTGAGCAGCTTTGTAATTGTGCACTTTTATTCATTGTACTAATTTACCTATCGCTTAGAAAGCCAGTAAAGTATCTATAGTAGTGTTTGGTCCTGATACTCTCGTTCTCCGAGAATAAATCGGAAACTATCGTGATAATGCGATTTAACACTCCCGGCCTCATATAATAAGCACATATGTGTCTTCCCAAAAAAATTCTAAATTGTTTATCGCATTATAATACCAATCCAGATAACGGCCGCAGAGCGCAAATGATTTTTAAAGCAATCTTTCTGCTACAAGAATTGTAACTAAAAAAATTTCGTTCGAATGTGATACCAACTGGTATCATTGGTGTATTTGATTAATTAGAATGTTTCATGGCGATCATGAATAATTTGAATTATTTGACGAGTAGAAGTGCAGAAACTCTAATGAAGAAGATAAAAAATTCACTTGAACATTTTTAGATTCCAGTGCATGCAAGGATTAACTGTCCAAGAACTGAAATATATAATTTCCCTACAGGAAATGTTACATCATAACTAATATTCTAAGTAAACTACTGATTTTACTATAATTTATTGACATGAGCTTATGAGCACATTATCATCAAATAAATTTAATTCTCACCCTGGAGCCAATGTGATTGTCTGTTTGGTCGATATTCAACAAGAAAATGAGTGATGGGACAACCTTGGGTCAGCCAAGATTCAGGGTATACAACCACGGTTGAGCTGTTGGCCTGAAGGAACTGGCCCACGGAACTGGGTAGCGGGGCCCCACCCAGGGTCTTGACCACAGCGGTGTCACTGGCGGGGCTTAGGCCCACTTGATTCCGAGACACCAGGTATACATGATACCGGGACCCACAGTCCAGGTCCTAGGGGAGGAAACAATACCGAGAATTTAAAATACAAGAAAATACCAACTAAATTCATTATATCTTTACTGCATTTACTTTGGGTTTTAAAATCGGTGCTATCATGCGGTCGGTATAAGGAAAATAATGATGAAAGTACTTATAAACGAGAATTACATTTCATGATATTTTTTGCTGGTGTCCTGTGCCACGTTGGTGGCTTGACAACCAGCAAGCTTAGTACCAGGACCTGTGATTTTGATCTTGAAAATAAAATAATTGAAATCCGTGACTTTAATACAGAATTTAATTAATGATTTTTAAACATGAGGGGCCGTACGAGCGGATCAACTGTCCAGGTAATTCTACTTGAAGAAAAATTCTCGGAAATATTTATCGAGACTTTGATAAACTTACTTCTGGTAGATAAGTCAAGCCCCGTAGTTCATACCCCACAGCTAACACATCCATGATTCAACAAATTTATTTTGATAATGAATGAAGTAGAATTCGACACGTCGTAAAATTAAAATTATAATAAAATGTCTCTTGGAAACCTGATATTTGACTTTTCAGCTCCTATCAAGAGCCTAATTCGCCAAATAGAGAAAACCAATAAGAAAATTGTCAATAAGAAATACTCTCTGGTCTTTAATGAAACCTGCATTAAAGAAGATCCAACAAATATGCACATAAGTTTAAGAACAAAGGTAAAATATATCCGTTTGCAATAATTCACCGATAGCTCCATATCCCTGGCCCTCTTATGGACCGCCACTTGCGACCATGGGCCGTGATCCTTCCTGTAGTAGAGGGTGAAGCCCACGACGGGCGCGCCACCCGTGTCCCCGACCTTCCACTGCACGCGCACTGACGACTCGGACGCTGAGGAGGCTAGCACCATGGGTGCTGATGGCGGAACTGCAGCAGAATATTCACACTAAACAACACTAAACACTAAACAACACTAAACAACACAAAAGAATACTAAAAAACTCTAAAAAACACCAAACAACACTAAACAATATACATGCATGGTGGAATAAATTATATTCTGAGTTTTACGTCATTTCTTTATTTATTTTAGAATTGGGTTTTATTTATATAACATCCATTTATTCATATTCGTTCGTTATTCATTTGACTTTTAGTCGACTTTTTTTTACTTATTTATTTTCGTTCATTAATCAGAAGCACCTATTGGTTTTTAATATTCACTGCCGGATTACCTTGCGTGTTTACGTAAAAGCAGTTGTCATTTTATATTTTTGTACCTCTAGAATTATTTCATGAAATTGCTATAAATATTAAACGATCATCCTTAATGAAAATATTATTTTTAATTCAATCTCATGACTAAATTTCGTCTAACATTCATATGAAAGTGTCACTGCAATTTCCATCGAACATCGAAAAACAATTTTATTTTAATTCTGAAATTGCTCAAGAGCCTCACCAATTACAGTGAGAGAATGTGTAATCCGATCGCTGCCGTGGACATTAGAGACCGAGCAAGTATAATTGCCACTGTCTTTCCTCTGGGAATCTTGTACCAAAAGCCGACCGTTTCCTTGAAGTAATTTTCTACGGCTGCCCTCATCATCAGCCGTCTGATGATCAGTGTCCAGTATCCTGCGGCCGTTATGTTCCCAGGTGAGTCGTGGTATTGGTTCGCCCACGTGATGACATAATAACGTAATATCTTGCCCTTTCCGAACTTTTATTTCAGTTCCGAAGGAGTAAATTGAAGCTGCTATGATTGAAGATAGAGTAACTCGAGTCGATTGCGAAGGTCCCTCGCCCACTCGTGTCGAGGCGCTCACTTCGACCTCGACTATATTGCCTTCGACTCCCTCAATCTTTGTTAGAAATAAATAAATATTTGCATCACTTAAACTTGTACTATAAAAATGATTAATTTAGGATATGACTGAGTACGAAGAAGATTCTTCTTCAGAATGAATGTTCCAACAACGAGCAACTAATGAAAAAATGTAATTAAATAAATTTTGTATTAAAGTTTCTACAGCTACTTCGAGAACAAATTACGAAAATGATTAAATAATTTCTTTTCGGTACACATGTATCGGTACACTAAAAAATGTCATACTCATGATAAGTAAATTAATACGTCGGCCATCACTGCCTTCCGTTGATGTTATAATATGCTAAGAATATGCTAAATATAATGGTGATTATTTTTAGTTCAATATAAATAGAGAGTAAACAAACCTGTGTCCATGTCGCCGTACCAGGCACTGAAGTGGCGCCAGTTCTGCCATGGCTGATAACTGATCCAGAGCTCCGCCACGCAACCTTAAACGCGATCAGTCGTCCGCCAGGCTTCGACGGCGGCATCCATGATACGATAAACGCTTTCTCTGCCGACACCAGCGCCCGCACAGACTCCGGCCGGCCTGGCACTGATAATGAAGATAATAACAACTTAGAAATTTATAGCGAAATGAGCATCGCAAGATCTTTATTACGTTCTATGACTGACAGGATGTTATTAGTGGAATTACATTATTTCTATTTTGCAATGACCTTCACTGACGACAGTCGCTCGAACAATACAGCCGGGAAAATTTTTTGAACCTCGTTCCTTTTTTGCAAGTGAACGGTTAATACTGTAGCTAAAATTGTAGAAGTCGGCAAATACTGTCAAGTTTTATATGTTAATATTGATGAGGAATTCTGTTTTCCTGATAGTACTGACATGGAAATATAATTTTTTGTAGATATAAAAATGAGCCATTTTTTCTCTTTTGAAAATCAATTTAACGTGAGAGATAATTATCCAAGCCAATTTATTTTTTAGTGACGATGAGACGATAATTTTAAGCACACTCACGGTCTTCGTCTGTGAGACAAGCAATAGCATCAGCCCATGGACCGTCTCCAGCCAGCGTGTATGCTCTCGCTCGGACGCTGTAGTTAGTGGCTGCCTCCAGACCCTTCAAAACAATGGTCTGTCCGACGGTCTGGCTGCGATGTAAAGACTCGTCTTCCCAGCTCTCCCAGACCTCGTATTCGACTCTGAGTGAGATGAAGACAGCAAGGCTGGTTAGCCGAGCGAAACGTAAAGCGACTCTGAAGCTCGACTCAAGACAAACTGCCGCACAGTGCTTGACGAAGATGGATTTTTATGGCGGTGGGAACCTCAATAAAAAGGCCATACAAATTACGGCTGAAAAGGCTTAAGCTGAGCTTAGATGCTGTCTAGGCTCTGAACGGAAATTTGTTTTGTTCAGTCTTCAAGTCGTTCGATTCTTTACGAATGAAATTGTTTCATGAATTGACGGCATTCATGCATTAAGTTTAAGTAAAGATAACTTATTTTAACTACACTAATTCATTTATTTATTTATTAGATATAGCTTGTTTGTTTACAAGGAAGATTTTTCAACAGTTCGATGCAATCTTTGGAAACGAATCGCGTTGGAGCAAATGTTAAAATTATGCTATATTACGCAATTTTTTCTAGATATCAGAAAGAAATTCTTCACAAAGCGAGTCTATTTCTCAGTCGTTTTACAGTCACCGAACACATACAGCTTTAAAATTTCTATTCCCTCAAAGCTTGCACCAAAAACATTAGCCGAATTTCGAAAAATTTCAAACTTAAGAATTTACAGTATTTGCGTATAACAAGTTTCCGGCCAAAAAAAAAAACTCGATACAGACCTGTATCCCTGAATTTGTCCGTTATGGAACTTGGGGTCTGGAGCGCCCCAGGACACCTGGAGTCTGTCAGGCGACAGCGCCGAGCAGCGCATCTCTCGTGGAGGAGCTCCGGGGGCTGCCAATTTGTAAATAAAAGCCAAAAAGCCAAAGTAAATAATGCGAATTTTCATTTCGGACTAGCTTATTATATAATATATATAAATATAAATTATTTAATTGTTTAATAATTTAATTTATTTATATATTTAAATATTTATATAAATAATCTATATAAATATAAGTTATTATTGCTACAGCATCATTGAATTTAGATGTATAAACATACATAACTGTAGATTGAATTTGTCTATGCAAGACATATAGTATTATTGGCTGGATTCATGGAAAATTTTGAATGTTTACATGCAGATTATAAAGAAAAATGATGTAGTAATGGGAAATCATTATGGAACAAAGGTTTAAATATTAGTGTCAATTGGTCGCAAGAACTGCAAATAAATTATCACATAAAGTTCTCGATGAGAATGCCTCGGAGGCCAGTTCTCTCATTGATTCGCAAAGTTCTTAACACTTTCGTCTGATATAGTAAATCCGTGGCCAAACTGAGCTTTGGGCGATGTTGAGGAGCGTTAATAGTACTAGTATAGTATCATTACATAACATTATACTAAAAATTTATTACGAGACTAGGAAGAGCGCAAAAATTCCATGCAGTTTTTTTCATAATAAATCATATAAAATTTACATAACTTACAATCGAGAATTGTGAATGATGACAATATTTTAATGAAGCACAAATTTCTTGTACCGGTTTATTTACTTTCAGCAGACTGCATGATAATCTAAAACACGGGGACACGGATTTTACCGAATAGCTGATCAGTAATTAATGGTCAAAATAATAAAAATTAACGAATTGTAATATGCTACAATAATTTGGTCTACAACACTCACCATCCTCCATGGTGCTGACCGTGACCGGTGGTGACATGGGTCCGGCGCCTTCTCGGTTGTATGCTTTAACCACAATCGTATACGCAGTGTTCGGTCGCAGGTCTTTCAGTACTGTACTCCAGAGGGTGCCTATGTCGTGAGTACTTTTGTGCTCGAGTAATGCATCGTCCGCCGGCGCTAGGTACTCCGAGTTGGAATACTCGATTGTTGTGAAGTTGTACTGTATGGCATTAGACAACCTGCAGAAGTGAACACAGCAAAATTACGATTTTTTTTGCAAGTGAATTTTAATTCAAGTGATAAAGCAAGCGTAAGTGTAGGGAGAGAGAAAGCTTAGCTTGTGCATGTTGTGTAATTTTTGCTTGATCCCGCATTCAGAAAATATTTTGGATGAAATGCATCTTGCAGCCATATCGAACGTATTTAGTTAATCGCTTGCGAATTATTAATTATTGTACAAACAAATATTCATTTCGTCGTTTTAATTTGCTCAAAAAATAAGTAATGAAACTGGCTATTTTAATTAAGCCAGATATCTTCAAGTGTTGTAAAAAAATACCTTTTTCGCCTTAATTATGGAACTAAATAATACAAGTCGAATTGTTTCCGAGGATGAATGAAGTGGCTTTAATTTCAGTTTATCCTTAATTAACTCGTTTGCACGAGTTGAACTCGCATTGTACGAGTTGAATGTATATTGTATTAACGCATGCCATTCGTGTTAGAATTACAGTTCGAAAAAAACATAGGAAGCGCCAAAACAGCAAGCGCTGACTAACCTTATAAAGCATTTTACTGACGGAAATACGTTAAAGCCTCACATAAAAGAGCATGGAACTAATTGATAATTATTCATGAAATGCTTCTGTCACATTTATCAGCTCTTCAGTCTTTATAAAAATCATCGTTGCAATAACAATGCAACACAATAAACGGGCAAGTTCGCATTTCTCATATTGAAAGTTTTTCATCAATCAGCGCTTTTTCATCATATATTGTCGACAGCACCAATTTTTTATTGCTATCAATAATAGTTTTGTTTCGGTAAAATATTCACTAAAGAAATTTCTAAATGAAGCTTTCAGCTCAGTTTTATATGTCGAAATTTCTCACCTATTTCTCGCTGCTGAGGCCGCCCAGCCAATAAAATATCCGGTTAAGGGCCCATGAATTTTGTCAGGCGGTGGGGCCCGCCACGTGATTTTCACTTGAGTGGGGCCAAGGGCCTCGGCCGTCACTGCTCTTGGCGGGGCTTCAGGCTTCTCTCCCTTCGTGATGAAGCGCAACTCTTCGGAAGGGGGCGACCGCCCCAACTGATTAGTCGCTATCACGCGCACCAAATACTCTGTCGCCGGCACCAGGTTTGGCAACTGACAAAAGAAAACCGACATCCAATCGAATAAATCTATTTATATATATTATTTGGATCGTCATTTAAAAAAGAAAAATATTTTGTAATTTTTTATTAGAACTTGGAATTTTTACCTTATTTCTATTATTATTTTTTTATGAGAATTGTTTCACGACGATCGATTTGCGTCGCACCGAATGTTTCACTGTCAATGACCGATTTCATTAGCCCACCACGCATAATCATGTCTAAATTTTGAACTAAAGCCTTTGCAACCATCGTCTTCACCATTCTCAATAGTTACAATGATAATTTTTCTTAGAATTATATATATTTAAAATTTTCATTGTTAATTTTTTCATACGCGATAAAAAATTAAAAGGTAATTATCTGTCCATCAATTGAAATTGAGTTTATACACACACTGCAATTCAGTCTCAACAAACAAAATGCTGAAATTATTCCACCGCTCGCATTATGCGTGTTACATAACAACACTTCGATATATTCGTGGCGATTTTTGGCCTGTTTTTGCCCGGGCCCGAGCGGCAATAGAAAGGCCGTCAGGGGCGCGTCAGATGGCCGTCTCGCTCACAATAGTTTGCTAATATCAGTGTCAGTGCCAAGCTCTGCATTTTATGAACGAGAACACGGAGAAAAACTGCGATGTCGGCATTTTTGGCTTCAGTCTGTTGTATTCAAAAGAAAAGATCTCCGCATGCATGAAGAGCTTGGTGAACTTTTTGATATTATAACGCTGGCTGTATTACAATATAGTTGTTTAGCAAAAAAGCAAAAAATGTGTTTCATTTTGGAAAATAAAATTAGGTTCGGCACTGATAAAGATGTCGATGTAAATCTGCTCTATTTTATTTGTGGTTTGGAGAAGTGCTTGCTGAAAAAGTAATTTTATAATGACAATTCAGAAATAAATATTACAAAAAATCATATCATAAGATCATTCATGACCAGTTTTGTCAGAATGAATTAGCTTCATAATTTGTTAGGAAATAATCGTGTTAATATTTGATTCACAAATTTCATTGCATCGGACCAGAATCGCTACTACTGGCAAATTTTTGGTAATTCTTACTAACCAAGTTCTAATTTTATTAATGGCATTTCTTCTACGTTGAACCTACGCAAGCTTTCCAAAAGACCAACATCAGTTATTCCTATACCAAATCATAAAATTAACAGATTTGAATGTCGACAGCGCCTATGCAATTGGTACAAATCTATTCAGCTACAAACTGTGCGGCTTACCAAAAGATTACAAGACCTAAATCCTGGAAGCGAATGCAGAACTCAGGCTGTCCGCGAACATCGCCTTAATCCTATAACGCGATTTGCACTCGCAATGCTGAGCGCTGGATGTTCGATATCGCGGTCTATTCAGCGCAGCCACAACACGGTGCCGAACCACTGAGTCGGCGTTACTGGCATTCCGACCATTCAAAGCTTTGAATTGAATGCGACGTAATCCAGACATTGGTTATATCATCGGCGAGTACATCTCCGTCCAAGCCTTTCAATATCGAAACCGAATCGCACAATCGAAACCGAATTGTACAATCAAAATGGAATTACACAAACGAAACCAAAATGCACAAACGAAACCGAATTTCACAAAGAAAACAGAATTGCACAAATCCAAAGCCAAATCCAATGGAATGGTTTCGATCGGAATTCTGTTGAGCTACGAACAAAGCAATTCCAGCTCGCGATATTGTAATCAAGATGACATTCCCCAAATCCGATTTGTTGTATTAGTTTCATTCGCAGCAGCTTCTCAATAGAATAATTGCGATAGATTTGTAAGAAAAATTTAAAACTCTGAATTAACTTGACAAAATATCAAAGGTTTAAGCTATCTCGATACTAAACCAGACAAGAATTTAAAGACGTATAATATATACATGACAAATTTATTATACAATGTCCATTCACTTACCAAGAATTCAATCGTTCACTGCACTGTTTCCAACTTCGGCACAAATGGAGTTCATTCAAAGTATTTTTTATTCTTCGCCTAGCAAGTCTTAATCATTTATTTTTTAAACAATAGTTGTGGCAATGTCCCTCGTAGCACAAATAAGGAATTTATCGTAATAAACAATAATCGAATTCCCATTTATCCTTTTGGCACTCGTGCATCTATCTGAGCTAGGATTTTACCTCACTTGAATGCATAGCAGAAAATGAACTTACCAAAACTCCTTCTCTGGCCTCCCTCGCGGCCACTGTAACTTCTCCCTCTGTAGCCTCCCACTTTGATCCTTCAGCTCCAGCTGATCCCGGCGAAGGATCCACTCCTAATCTCAATCCACCATCGTGTCCAGCCTCTCCCGACCAAATTCTGTGATAAAGTATAATAATTTATCAATAAAAAATAAAATACGCCAAAAATCGCTCGGCCTTCCACGACAAAGAATTACTTTTTCAACTGGAAAGCGATAGCCTTTAAATTGAAAAGCCATTTAGCATTAAAAAGTTAAAGATAACAACATAATACTATGAATAAAGTTTTTCTATGATTTTTACAGAATTTAATTGCTCTTTTTTATTTATCGGCGCCTTTGGATTGAAAACAAATATAATTTTTGTACAATAAGACTTATGTGGGTCTCTTGCTTAATTCTATGCAAAACTTCGTGCTAGAGCATTTATGAATGGGAACAGTCATTGGAGATACATGTAAATTCATAGAAAGTTTGTACATATTAACAATAACACTCATATCTTACTTGGCATTGAGCTCGCGGTATTGCAGGTTGTAGGAGTTCGAGTCGTCGTCCGGCACAATCCAGACTACACGAACACTGCGGGATCCTTGAGTTAGCACCCGCAAGCCATGGGGTGAAGACGGGGGTTCTGGTTCAGAGGGAAAACCTTATTTCTTCAAACAAAACTCTCAATTCTTGAATACAAACCATAAAATTCAATCAAAAAATTCGTGAATAAAGAGAAAACCATTCGTATTCTACACTCTATGTCGCTAACAATAAGAGATCGCAAGGTTTAGATATTTTTGTATGTCGTTACCGTCGCAATAACAACAAAAGAGTGCAAGGTTTAGATATTTTTGGTAAGTCGTTACCGTGCACTTCTAATCGGATGTCGAGAGAATTGCGTCCATGTTCATTCGCTGCCGTGCAGGAGTACTGCCCAGCGTCGCTGGCCAGAACGGCCGTGATGCTCAGAACAGACAGCACGGTATGTCGGTCTTCTTGCACTGTAGATTCGTGGTGTCTTCGAGGTCATGATAAGAAAACACAATTTAAGAACTTAAACATGAGAAAGTGAACACATGCAGTGATGTTAAAAATTGGTTCGAAATTATGATAATCAAGTATGGCATATGATTACAGATATATGACTCTGTAGCAACAATAAATAATTTTACATATAGAATTGTTAGCGTATGAAATGTTTAACGGTAACGTAATCGTTTTGATGAATTCTAAAACAACCATTGTCATCGTTTTACCGTAGAAAAATGTTTTGATGAATCTATTTCTCAATGCATTTTCGAGCTTCATCATAAAATATGTATGTAAATACTTTATGTATGAAGTACTTTGTATTTAGATATTTTGTATTTGTATGTATGAAGTACCTTATTATAAAGAGTTGAATTAATGAATCTTCATCTAATTCTTCACCCAACGAGAAGAAGTAATTACCTGGTGAGATGCCGCAGGTTGGAGGACGGCGGCACCCAGAGCACCGTGGGGGTTGGATCGCCCTTGACACGGCACGTCAGTTCGACACTTTCGCCCGCGCGAGCCGAAACCTGATTTTGCTCTTGTTCGAAGTATGGGGCCGCTGTTACAATAAATGACGGTGGGATATATTTAAACTTAGAGGACGTTTAAAAAATCCTGAGCTATTTGTCAAATTTAAATAATATAATCCCGAATATGCTTCTTGTGTTTGCAGCAGTCAGAAGTACGGGCGAACACAATTCAGTCTCCAGGTATAATTCATGTTGAATGAGTCGGATTAACAAGATGTCTGTGTGTCAGGTAAAAATAACGAGTGCCAATGCATCTGTTTCTTAAGGGATTATTAAATTAATTTTAGACGTTTTCTATAAATGGATTTATCACTATTGAATTCCAAAAAGAAATGACAATAAATGAACGCCAAATGTACAAAAATTGGAATAATTTTCTTAAATAAAATGTGTTGATTATGGTATAAAATTAACGTTGTTGATAGAAACTTACATTGACTCTTTTCTTCAGATTTGAAATTCATAGATCATTCGTGAATGCCCGACCAAAAATGAAGTCTTCATGATGCATATTTCGACGAAAGCATATTCATACATAATACCTCAATAAAAAATTCGTAATTTTAATATATATGTATATCCCCAAGTTTACGCGTCACAGAGATAGAAACCGATGAAAAATTATTTTTTAATATATTAATGTCACCATGCTTACACGTTACAGAAATAGAAACCGTCTTGCTGATTTCTCCGACAGAATTCTTAGCGAAGCACATGAAAGCGTCGCCGTGGCTAGGGTGAGTCTGTTCAAAGTAGAGCGACCCGTTGCCGAGCTGCGTAACTCGGGGACCTCTTGGACCTCCGTTGCTGCCAAGCGCCACGAACTCTTCAGAGTTTGCTGGATGAACGAGACCGAGAAATGAGAAGTTACTGCACAGAACGCAATTACGCCGAGCTATAGCTCGCACTAATGGAATGAAAAGCTCTTATTTGATTATCGTAGACTTTTTACAGCCATGCAGAGTCCCCACTGAGGAAAGTTAAGAAACTAATTGCGCTGGATTATTCTCGAAAACAAACGGGAATGCAATCTAGGGATTAACTTGGTAGAATTTTTCTGGCTCTTATATCAAGCTAGCTTGCGCACAAATGTGCTAAATGGAATTGGGTGACGATTACCTTAACAGAGTGCGATGAATAATAACAATCACATATATCAAAGAAATTGAGAAATTATAAACCCCTTTTGATACTGAGCTCTTCAGTTTCAGAGCATAGGCAGAATTTGATAAAATTAAGTAAATCCCACAGGAAGATTTAAGTAAATTATTTGCATCTAATGATTTCAGTGAAAGCTCCATCAAATCTTGTGCAACTGCGCGCTGCAAATGATCGTACCAATAAAATAGAAGCAATTTAGTCCGCGTTTATTAGCTGTGGCAAACATCAATAAAGAGCACTCGTATTAACAGGGGAACTGTAGTTGCCCCCTGACCCTTCTCAAACGCTATTGACAGAAACTTTTCAGAACAAATTTCAGGTTAAATACTTGTTCCATTTTGTAATGAAGTATATTTTTGTCACGTCCAAATTCCTCGTGCAAATATTGTTACAGTTGTTACTTATGCTGGAAATTATTTGCATTACCTGAAACATCTTGTTGCTTCATGCGTGTTAAGCAAAAATTTTTCTCACTACTTGCAATAAGACGAGGCCGATCACCTTCCTGTTAACCCTAAGTTTATATTGGTGTAAATTCATTTTTTATTAAAACAACAAAGTATAGTGTTATAAATCTATAGTGAAAAATGTTGAATTTGAATATGTATAGGTTAAGCCAAACACTTTATATATTTTAGTTTTAGTGGCGTGATAGAAGGCATGATAAAATGTCTTGATAACGCATATTAATGTATTCTCATCGGTCCGTTTAGTTTGCAGAATGATAATGCAGAAATGGATTTCACCTTAACACCCTGATTGTCGTATTCCATCTGATTTATTCTAATCAGTGAGCATTGCGGATCGCATAACTTTCACTCTAAAAGTAATACTATTCAGAAAACCTCTAACCTGATAATTCAAGTCCATGAAAGAAATAAAATTTAAAAAATTGAGGTTGAAACAACTTGTGCATCTTGGAGTACACGAACGCAATGAATTACGATATTCTCAACATGAAATTCGATTGAAAAATAAAAAATAAGGCTCGGAACTACCTATAGCCCATCGTGAAGCACACGATCACATTAAGTTACGATAACAAAGAAACAACATTCGATAATAATATATTGAAATAGTGGTCGAAATAATCTAGTGCATCGTGAAGCTCACGATCACATTAAGTTACGATAACCAGGAAACAACATTCGATAATTATATATTGAAACGAAAGTTAAAATAACCTAGTGCATCGTGAAGCACACGATCAAATTAAATTACGATAAGCTGGACACGAACATTCGATAATAATATATTGAAATATGGTCGAAAAAACCTAATGCATCGTCAAGCAAACCATCACGATATATTACGATAATCTGGACACGAAACCTCCATACCTAGCTTCCTCTTCCAGGTGACGACAGGGGGCGGCTCCCCCCGAGCCCTGCAATGAAGGGTGAGCGAGCGCCCCCTGCTGACTGTGACGTCACTCGGTTCCAAGAGCCATGAGGGCGACACTGGACGACGATGGTGAATAAGACGATCAGTTTGATATTTAAATAATTTCAATGGTGATGCAGAATGATAATACGCACAGATAATTCAATGATATTTATAGTATAGCAATGAAAATTACAGGGAAGAGAGAATAAACTTTGAGTTGGGTTAACATTAAATAGGATCTCGTGATAATTAAACCAGTCGTTCAAAGTTATTTCCGACAAATTATGGTATAAATACAGTCCTTATTAAAAAATTAATTTAGAACGAGCGGGGATTGATGCAGACCACCGATTCACATTTGATTCTCACAGCCGCATTAACAAGTAAAAATAATAATAGTCATCTGGTAAATGAGATAAAACGATAATACTTCCACTGGAAGTAAAGTATTTCTTTCCATGGTCTGTGACAGATGAGAATCACACTGCACAATAAAAATATCGTGACAGTTTCACCTAACCACGATACAAATAAATGATGACTATGGTCCAACACTGCAGCAGCTGTTTAAGCATATTTCTCAAAGTTGTGTGTCATGAATTACGCGAATTTTAATTTAAGTTTCGCGTTGTTATGGATTGCGACCTTGTTGTTGAATGATTAATTGCAAAATTGATGCAGTCAGACAAGATGCACACAGCATGGGCCGTGGTCACGGTTATTGTACAAATCATAAATACGGCCACGGCTGCAGATGAAAAATACGTGCTGCACATGTCGTGGTCACGGTTATTTTTCCATAAAATAAATACAATCACGACTGCGGGTGGCCAGAGTGCGTGTCGTGTGTGTCGTGGTCACGGTTATTTTTTCGTAAAATAAATAGACCACGGTTGCATGTGGCCGGAGTGCGTGTCGTGTGTGTCGTGGTCACGGTTATTTTCCCATAAAATAAATAGACCACGGCAGCATGTGGCCGGAGTGCGTGCCATATCAGCAGTGATCGCAGTTGTTGCAAGGCGTTGATGTATTAGTTGCCCTTATCAGCTGATCTCGTGATTTACGTCAGCCAGCTTATGCCTTTATTTCAGCGCTCTCATTAAGTGAGCGACATTTTGGTCTCTCAAAAAACTATGCTTAATGATCCGTGTCGCGCAAACTCATCGTTATTATTCCCGAGTATATGCTCATACTTTTAATTTTGAAGTGATGGCGGCTTTTATTCCAACAAACCAGCAAATAATGTCTTGTCTCTTTGAGTTTTATTCAATATTTTTCTGGGTATTTTTAGGTGAATCCCTACGATTGTAAATTGCCTGTTATAATTACGTGTTCTGTAATGTTATTTTTATATGTGTGTTACATTTCGTACATATTTCCAAGATCCTTTTCAATTCTTCAACAGTCATTAATGTAAAGCACATAATAGTACCTGTAAATAAAATTAAATATACTATTCATAATAGTCCTAAGACATTTAGCCCTTGAGTTTCATATGAGGAACAAATAAACAAAGGATAAACATCGAGTTCAATAATTGTTATTTTTCAGAGTACATAATAGGTTTGAAGAAGAAATTCACTGCCATGAAACATGAAAAATTGCTTTTCAGTAAAGGTGGAAATTACCATACAACGAAATGGATATTCTCATTGTACTAATTCATGCATGCAAATTAGTTGGTAGGTTTTCAATATTAAGAGCTTTGTCACAGAAATCTAAGCTTAAAAGTTACAAAACATAGATCATGCACGGCTTCCATGCAAGTATGACTCACCTGCATTTCCGTTTGTAAACAAACGTATACCATCTAGTGAGCACTTCAAAGGCTAAGGCGAACTCAAAGAAAGCCTCGGATGAAATGTTTTCAGTTTCAGACGCCACGGAGCTCGAGTGTGCTTATTTTGCTGAGGTTACGGCATAACAAGTTCTATGAAGCAATGAGTTCACAAATCTGAACCACACGTGGCAGTCTCAAGCCAAAAACTTATACGGGATATGGACGATTCGTGAGAACATAGAACGATCACACATGAAGCAAAATGGCAGTAATTTTACAGTGAAATTTAATTTTCTTTTGTTTCTGACATGAGCACAAAATGATGGTTAAAAATATTTGAAATAACGCAAATGTTAGAGAGAATAATTTTCTCAGAAATTCGCAAGGCTAATCAAAATGTAAATCGTGTTGAGCACTAAGTAATCGTCATCAAATCCCATGGTAATGAAATGAAGGTAAGCTACTCGCCGGCCATAAGACCGGCACATGCGCACATAATAAGAGGCGTGCTCTTGACGAGTGACGAAGTGCGCTAAACTGGTGCTGGTGCGCTGATGCTTGGCCACTACGCTAATGTGAGGTGCTTTCACTTCAATATAATTTGCTTTCTACGGTGAGTCTTTTGATCTTAATCTTGACGATCACGACGATCGTGCAGCATGAGCACCACCTTACCGTTCACAGTGAGATCGGCTCCAGCTTCGACGGTGGCTGCGCTGTTGGAGGCTCTACAGGAGTACCGACCCACGTGATCCAAAGTTAGAGGTCCTAGCGTCAGCACGCTAGAGAAGCTGTCAATGTCCTTCACTTTAGTACCACCACCACCACCACCACCACCATGCCCGCTCATTTGCAAAAGCTGGCCTTCTTTCAGCCATGCTAGTTTCAACGGTTGATCGCCCTGATATACCCCACAAACCACCCGGGTTCGCATGCCTTCTGACAAACCCTCTCTGAATGAAAAATGTTCTATGCGAGGAGGAACTGTAGAGAGGGCAAATAAAACACAAATGTTAAAGAAGAGAGGAGAACGCAGGCTATAGGAATAAAAGACACAAACATGTACCATTGACGACGAGAGAATAGGCGAGCACATCGGTGCCTGCAGCATTGGAGGCCCTGCAAGAGTATCGACCTCCGTGTCTTGGGCCCACTCTCTCGACGCCAAGAACAGAATTGTATGCGTTGAGGGACACAATAGTAATATCATCAGTGCGGGACCCGTGACTGGGAAGTGGAATCCCATCTCGGTACCACATAATCGTAAGAGGAGAATCTCCTTTGGAAACTGTGCAAGTGAGAGTGACTCTGTCTCCAGCCTCCACGCCTCCGTCTGACGTCGACACCAGGGCTATCCTGGGGGCAGCTGCAAGAAGTAGACATGGACGCGTGTGATGGACGTTGAGAAGTGTGGCAGTGCATTAACTCCGACGAATGAGATTAAAACTGACACGCTTCTATTATTTGATGTAACAGTCATACTGTACACAATGAATTAGGTGTCATCATTTGGGAGCCATTCGAGTAAAGGTATTGTATTTCGCATTATTTGCAGTCACTTTGCAAGAAAATGATACTTGTTACTGCAAGTAAGCTCCAAGTACCACAGGCAATATCCTATGAAAACATTAGAGTTCTAATTTCATCCAATTTGCATTCAGACCACCAAGTAAACTTCGCTCAGCTAAACAGCTTCTGGGTCAATATCCTGAACATTCAAAATAACGACTTCTTTTGAGGCTCAAATGCAGCCACCGACAGGGACTTTAAATCTTGTAAGCTTTTCAAGTGTGTTTTCGACTTCATTCAAGGTAGTCGGCTTGAGCGCCAACGCCTTTTGCTCATCTGCATTCCAGTCACGTGCTGGCGCCATTGAGGGAACGCATTTCTCCCGCCATTTTTGAAGCTCTTCTAAAAATTGATTTGAGCCCACTCGGACTTAAGCATGAGAAATGCTAAACGTCTGAGAAACTTTACCCTTCTGAGATCGTGTGCTAAACTCAAAATGCAGGGGCTAGAATAATATTGCTATGAAAAATATAGAACTATTTAAATTCAAGTGGAAACGCAATGAATAAACTCAAAATGAGAATATGTAGATGATTCCAGGATTACTCTGGTTTTTTTTCATTCAGTGAGTTTGATTTGGTAAATGTACCAAAAATTGCTAGTAAATATCCCGCGTACCATTTTGAAACACTGGCTATCCCAAACACCACAATTTTTCTGAATTCAATGGGTGAACATTCCCTCCAAGATTTATTTATATGCAAGCGCCTCGAGTAAAGGGAACTCGATGCTCTCAATGGCTCTGACGCTCGTTGAAATAGGGAACTAACTTTTGTATTGGTGGCTCCAACACGGACGAAAGAAGACGCAAATAAGACATGTCCAGAACATTGCAACTCTGAAATTCTTCATTGAATTTCTGAAAGCTCTTTGCGCAAGAGGAAATTTTAGGGTACATGTTTAAAGACGAATGACGAGCGCCACTTACGCTTTGTGCATATAGCATAAGCGTAAGCAAAGATGTAGATTATATCAAATATTTTACTTCAAATTCAGGTAAGAAAAATAGTAAGGTAGACAGCTTTCAACTATTCGTTAATCATTCAAAATTCAAGATTGTACTCTTTATATAGAGCTTGTCGGTACAAATTCGATAAAATTTTATCGATTATCTGATCATAGTGTTACCTCAAATTCTAATCCCAGGATGACACTTATCGGTACAAAATGTATAGAATTTTAACGATTACAAGGACAGTAGTGTACCATAAATTCATTTATAACTCCATTTATAATCAATTGTTTTATTTTTTATAATCAATTGTTTTACTTTTATTACTTAATTTCAAATCATGATGCAATTTCCAACCAAATCATGGAAATTGCGTTTGTGATTGCAGCCTCCAATTCTATGAACCAAAAATCTGATTCGACGCTTGAAATTAAAACTCCTGTTGGCAACATCGCTAACGATTTTAAATAACGAATCCAAGTTCTTAGTTCTTCGTAAAGAAATTAAGGTATTAGTGATGTACCTCAACTATGGTGTCATTCGGGAAAATTAACATCACTGAAGTCGTTACTTTGTTTTTCGTGACACTTCTAATGTTCTAGCTCTGCGACTCCAAAATTGCACTGTATAGGTTCTAAAAGTGTGGAATTAATAAACAATGGGAACTTTTAAGAAACTCAATATTCTGTAGAAATTGTTGATAAATATCTTCCACACAGCGATTCGTCTACCTACTGAATATATTTATATATGAATATACAATATACTAATAACTATAGAGCACTAATACAACAACCTTTACACATTTCTTTTCCTTCAATCATATGAAGAATTCTCTTCAGCCATCACCGAACATTATGCACTCGTATCTCTAACTAATATTTCCTCCTAGCTATTTTGAGCTAGTACATTTACAGGAAAATAACACCTATATTAAATTCCCATTCAAGAATACATTATTCCAAGGCAACTGTCAGGAACCTGTGTACTTACTTAGCACGTCGACTTGCACAGCAGCAGAAGCTGACCTCTCTTGCCTGACGCTGGCGCTGCACGAGTACAGGCCGCTGTCAGCGGGCTTACGAGCTGACTTCAGCGTCAGCGTACCGCCAGGTCCCAGGCGGATGTTGTCTTCGGTCCCGGTCAATGTCACTCCGTCTGTATGTGCAAAGATTTTAAACCTATTATTGATATAAATTTAATGGGCTGTACGTTATCACTGCTTTAGATTCTGTAAATTGAAAAGAAAATTCTAATTCAGAATCAAATCTCAACTGGATTGAATAACGAGTCGCTGAAACTATTAGTCAAGACTCATCTTCCAAGCAATTAATTATCTTTTGTCCAGAGGAATGACTGCGAGGTATTGTACCTTTGTAAAATGTACGTGCTATGAATACGTCTTCAATGGCAAGTAATACGCCTCGCAGTATAGAAATTAACATTGCTTAAGTGAGAACATCTTTATAAAAAGGAGCGACAAACATTTTTTGAGCGGACGAACAATTATTCGGAAGAATTTCGTTATATTCAATCGTCATAAAATCACTTTTAAATGAGCATTATAATATCCAGTTTATCTCACCTACTTCCCGAGAAAATATAAATAAACTTAGCATTTTCACCTTTCCAATTCTAATTTCTGCTTCGTGATCAACTAAATGATGGTTTGAATGAAAATTTTCTCAATATGAAAACAGTTCCATGCAAGTCGTGCCATGAACAAGTAGAAGACAGAGGTACATTTGTTCAAAAAGACTGAATAAAAAGGTAACAGTGTTCTCTACCAAAGAGTGCAGAGATAACTTTGCTCCTGAATCAAAACTACAATGATGTCTTTGGTCCAGAGAAATGTCTGCAGTAGTAGTACCTTTGGTCCAGAGGAATGACTGCAGTGGGTACCCCGCTACAGGGCAGTATAGCTCCAGCGCCTCCCCGGCTACGGCGGTGAGAGACGCTGTGTGTCGAGCCGTCGGTTCGCCTGGTAAGAGGACAAAAAATCTTTGATAATTTTAAATACATTTTTCCGTCTTCTGTTACTAACGCATAGTGAGTGATATGTTTTTAGATTTTTGAAATATCAGCATTTAAATGTCAATATCTTTCTCGTTAATTTTAGAACGTAAATTTGTAAATGAAAATTATCAGGCAGAAAAAATAACTTCAGACCTATAAGTATGTCTTACTAATAAAAATAATGGTCACTTTCACGGTATACGAAAATTTCATAATTGTGATGGTGCGCAATGTTAATGTTAATTCATCAAACAGGAAACTCAAAAAATTGTGACGCTCATTCGATCAGCTCGAACACAGACAGCAGCAGGCAGGCGACCAGCTAAACCAATGCATAAACTTGGCTATGAATTTGCATGCGTTGAATATTCACGTCGCTCAAAAATGGAACAGAAGCCGCGAACATAGATTTTTTATATTTTGTCGCCTCTGCCAAATCCACCGTATTTATTGAAGAGGGTTTTCATTTTAGGCAAAATTTAAATCCTAAATATTTCAGTCAAGCACAATTATTAGCCAGACTTAAAATAATAATTAACAATCATAATGACCATTAAAGCTCATTAATTGAACTCGATCCGCCAAAAAAATCACTGATAAAATTGACGATTAGGTTATAAATTTTAAATCAGGTTATGGCTAGCGAAAATAAGCTTAATATGAGGCATGGTTACATAATCACAAATACACGTCGAAACCATTTCGTTAGATACGTTATTCATCCAGATTACAAATTTGCAAAATACTTTCATTGAATTAACGAGACAATTTCTAAGCTCAAAACTTTATAAGAGTACTCAAGAACAATATTTTAGATCTTAAAATTTACATTATTCAGATTGAACAAAAAATCTTACGGAGGAGGAAGACGTTCACAAAAGAACATGTTTTCAGCGACTGCAGTCTAAATTGCCGTCCAAAAGAAGTCTTTTGTTTATTCGTGAGCTCAAATTCCCGGTGCATCTAGAAAATGAGTGACCGAGCGACGGTACTCAGGAGGCTGGACCATCTGAACTCTTATAACATGTCGGTCTTGTTATTGCTTGCGAGAAAGCCCTCGTTCACGGTAGAGGAATTCTCAAACTTCTTTAGCCGTGGCAAAGTTTACAACATTTTGGGGCCTCCTTGTGAAGTTCACACAAAGTTCCCTCGCAATAACTAAATTCTAGAAAGTCCCAAAGTGTAGTCCATGGAAGAGAAACTTATGCTACACATTTGCATGATACACTCAAGTAAAGGCGGCAGCTCCTCTGTACGACTAAATTTGAATACCTGCGAGTCACTTCACTAAGATATATTCCGGTAAAGAAATAAATGTATTCAAAATTATTTAAATAATCGCGGGAACTGTCTCGGGGCTCTTAGAATAAGAATGAACGCTTAGAATTTTTTGTTACATCATAATATGGACGAAATGCCAGAATTCTTAAGATTCGATGCAGATTGCTGTCAAGCTTTTGAAATATTCTATTTTCTTTAGAGCCATTTGTAGAGATAGTCTCATGTGGTAATAACATCTAATAGTGCCCACACCCATATACCACAGTCAACATGGAATATAATAATATTTCATTGTACGTACTTGCACAGGCTGTCATATAAGTTTTTTTAAAAGTTATGTATGTAAATTGACTTTTTTAGCAGACCATGGTCTTAATATAAGCAGATTGAAATGTTATAAATAGAAATTAACTTCTTTAGCAGGTCTTATATAAACAGATTGAGAGATTATGTATGTAAATTAACTTTTTTAGCAGACCATGGGTCTTATATCAGCAAATTGAAAGGTTTTAAATAGAAATTAATTTCTCTAGCAGACCATGGGTCTTATGTAAAAAAACGTCAATAAACAGTACAGTGCACGTAAAGTTCGGATACACATACAACAAACTAGTAGGATTATTCAAAATTTTGGTATTAAGTGAAAAAAACAGAATCTAAATAATTTAAGGTTTGCCTAAAGCTTCAATCCATTCGAAGATAAGACAAATATACTGGTGGACCAACAGTTTACCGGTATACATAACAAGAAATACATATTAAATGCAATACACGTGGATATTTCAATGATCAGAAAAACCAATGTTTAAGTGTTTAGTTTTGAAATGTTGGCACACATTTAAAAACTGTGCACATTTCAAAATGTGAGCACACATTGGGCATACAGGTGCACAACATTTAAAATTTTATTCACTAACAATGATTTATCTCATATCACTCGTACTATCTAAACGCAACCAAAGGAAAGTAAATGAAACTTCAAAGTAAACTAAAAGCAACTAAGGAAAACTGAGGGATTCTAAGAGACACTTAAGGATACTATAAGAAACAAAAGAAAACCGAAGGATACTAGAAGATGCTAAAGAAACTAACGGAAACTAGAAGAAATTAAAGGAAACTAAAAGAAAACTGAAGTAAATGTTAAAGTAAAAACCAATTAAAAACTGACGTAAAAACAAAGTGAAAACTAAAGTAAAACAAAAATAAAACCAAAAGTAAAAACAAGTGTAAAAACAAAAGTCAAAGCTAAAGTAAAAACTAAAGTAAAAAATAAAGTAAAAACTAAAGTAAGAACTGAAGTAAAAAGTAAAGTAAAAACTAAAGTAAAAAGTAAAGTAAAAACTAAAGAAAAACTAAAGTAAAAACTAAAGTAAAAACTAGAGTAAAAACTAAGTAAAAACTAAAGTAAAAACTAAAGTAAAACTAAATTAAAAACTAAGTAAAAACTTAAGTAAAAATTAAAGTACAAACTAAAGTAAACACTAAAGTAAAAACAAAAGTAAAAACTAAAGTATAAGCTAAAGTACAAAATTTAAGTAAAAACTAAAGTAAAAACTAAAGTAAGAACTAAAGTGAAAACTAAAGTAAAAACTAAAGTAAAAACAAAAGTAAAACTAAAACAAAAACTAAGTAAAAACTGAAGTTGAAACTAAAGTAGAAAATAAAGTAAAAACTAAAGTGAAAACTAAAGTGAAAACTAAAGTGAAAACTAAAGTGAAAACTAAAGTAAAAACGAAAACAAAAACTAAAGTAAAAACTAAAGTAAAAACTAAAGTAAACTAAAGCAAATTAAAGTAAACTAAAGTAAACTGAAGTACGCTAAAGTAAACTAAAGTGAACAGAAGTAAACAAAAGTAAACAAAAGTAAGCAAAAGTAAGCAAAAGTAAACAAAAGTAAACAAAAGTAAACAAAAGTAAACAAAAGTAAACTAAAGTAAACCAAAGTAAACCAAAGTAAACTAAAGTAAACTAAAGTAAACTAAAGTAAACCAAAGTAAACTAAAGTAAACTAAAGTCAACTAAAGTAAACTAAAGTCAACTAAAGTAAACTAAAGTAGACTAAAGTAAACTAAAGTAAACTAAAGTAAACTAGGGTAAACTAGGGTAAAGTAGGGTAAACTAAAGTAAACTAAGGACAACTAAACTAAACTAAGGTAAACTAAAGTAATCTAAGGTAAACTAAAGTAAACTAAGGTAAACCAAAGTAAACTAAAGTAAACTAAAGTACACTAAAGTAATCTTAGGTAAACTAAAGTAAACTAAGGTAAACCAAAGTAAACTAAAGTAAACTAAGGTAAACTAAGGTAAACTAAAGGTAAACTAAAGTAAACTAAGGTAAACCAAAGTAAACTAAAGTAAACTAAAGTACACTAAAGTAATCTTAGGTAAACTAAAGTAAACTAAGGTAAACCAAAGTAAACTAAAGTAAACTAAGGTAAACTAAGGTAAACTAAAGTAAACTAAAGTAAATCAAAGTAAACTAAGGTAAACTAAAGTAAACTTAAGTAAACTAAAGTAAACTAAAATAAACTAAAGTAAACTAAAGTAAACTAAAGTAAACTAAAGACAACTAAGGTAAACTAAGGTAAACTAAAGTAAACTAAAGTAAACCAAAGTAAACTAAGGTAAACTAAAGACAACTAAAGTAAACTAAAGTAAACCAAAGTAAACTTAGGTAAACTAAGGTAAACTAAGGTAAACTAAACTAAAGACAACTAAAGTAAACTAAAGTAAACTAAAGTAAACTTAAGTAAACTTAAGTAAACTTAAGTAAACTAAGGTAAACTAAAGTAAACAAGGTCAACTGACCGTATATGTTGAGGTTGGCGGTATGTCCGACCTTGCCGGCGCTGCTGGAGGCGATGCAGCGGTAAGCGCCGCCGTCCTGCACGCGGCTGCTGGTGATGTTCACGTGACCAACCACGCGACCACGCGCCCCAGGCTGCTCCCCAACTAACACTCTGCAGCAGACAGTGATAAAGTCATCAGTATTCGTGATATTAGTGGCTATTATAATCATTGTTATTGAATAGTAAACAGGCATTATTTACTCGAATGTTTAATACATATAATACGAGTAGTTCAACTTATTCCTCACAGTATTGTCACGTTTTATAACGTGAATAGTGAAAAAACGCAAACATCATCCGTTATTAACACACTTGAATGTTGAACGAGGATTAAAAACAGTTGTTTCTCTCTTAATTTACAAAGAAACGTTTGTTTAATTTATGGAACAATGATCAGCAAATTATTAATTAGTTTATTAATTAGGCTAACTTTATCGTAAAAATTACTGTAAACGGAGTTCTGACTTCACTAGCGTTTTCTTATTTTTCTGAAATGTAAAGCATATTATGCTATCTCGCTGATAAAGAGATCGATTATCTTTATTGAATATCATGAATTTGAATTTTTAACGGGCAATAAATGCTCATATAGGATTCCAACACTAATATCGTACAAGAAAATAAATATCCATCATTGAAAATTCTCTAAGTTTTTATCTAAAATAATCAGTGCATTCCGATTTACAACCCTGTTCAAAAAAGCGATCCCAGTTAGGGATGAAGTCCGACCCTTATATATAGGTATAAAAGGGATAAAGTTGGTCCACTATTAAAGTAAGCGGATCGAAAAACTGGGGCGCTGGCTCAACGAATGCGGCAGAATTATTAATGGAATGGGGATACATAGTTTAGAAAGTAACACATAAATCGACTTCATCGACGTTGTATTCGAGTTGAGATTAAATTAAATTTGTAGATTTTTCGTAAACAAACAAAAAAATTTATCCCTATCAGGAATAGTTACTAGCTACCAATATATGTGATGACAACACTAGAATATTTGGTGGCAAAATTATTAGAATTATGGCAAAAAAAACAAATTAATATAATAAACTTTATAGTAATCAAACAATCATTACCGATCAGATCGTTGCACGGGAAGCCCGTTTAGGAGCCACGTCAAGGTGGGTACAGGGTTGCCCACAGCTGCGCACTTCAGTGATACAGACTGCCCAGGCTGGATGGTTTGTTCGATGAACTGGTAGTGCAACAGGGGAGCCGATTCTGCAATTTTGTAAATTGAGTTTTAATTTGACGTGATGTCGTTAACATGATTGACAGATAAAATAAGAGATAATATAACAGACACAATATAAGTGTAAAAATTTCCACACAAACTATGGGGTGGATTCATAAAAGAGCTATGGATCAAAAAAAAATGTGAAGTTGTTAGTTGATCCATACTACGGTCTACACAGCGCTGCTATACGTAACTTGCCTGTCCCATAAACACTGATCAAAAACCAACAAACATCGCGGAATTTTACGTAAGTTATGACCAGTAAGCATGGCATGCCTGGTGTTCGAACCATAGCCCTGCAGGGATGAGAAATTTTATATATAACGCAGTGAACTCTACGGTGAAATATCAGAGGCGGCGCGATCATAAACCGAGGCAGCAATTATCGCTGTCTGCTGCAACGACAGTAATGACACTACGGGCCTCTGCCAACGACGCTTCATGAACCGGTTATGACTTTGGCAGGGTTATCTTCGGCCAGCCATATGCCTTCCCTTGGCAACCGATAAGTCGGCCAATATTTTAAAATGTTCTTTTTATGAGATAACAGGGACAAATGACATTTTCTTGCTTGTATCACTTCAGTGCATTCTGTCTCGGGAAATATTCTAAATTAATCTTATGCCGCTGACCATTCGAAATGCAGTGGCCTCCGATTAGCCTGCCAAAATTCTCAATTGGGATTTGAATGAGGCCAAGATTTATTTATTTTGATTTAATTAGGGCTTTGATCCTACATGAAGTTCCAAATACCATGGCACACTGATCTCTAAATGACGTCAAAATATTTAAATTTTTCAGTATGTCATCTTATTAACAGTACAGTACAAACTGCGGATTTTAAAACAGAACTCGAACAGGGTTAATCCCAAGACATTTGATTGATTCACATTAAATTATATTGCCGTACAATGAACGAAAAGATATCATTTGAAAATCGCCAGTCATTGTTCGTCGAAAAATACTTCTCAATTTCCGTAAATTGCAAGTAGAAAAATTGTCATTCCTATTTATAAAATGGATACGATTTAGGTTGAAAATATGATTGCATTTGTAAGAGCTAAAAATATGAGTGGCCCTATAGGGTTAAAATATGCTTTTCCACACGAGGGCCGGAAATATGTTTGCCTTATAAGGTCCACAAAGAAAAAGATTGTCCCAATTATGGATATGAAGACGAATCTATCAACACACTCTCTATTTACTGGTGTTTTATTGCAGATTTTTGGCAGACGTGGCCACCCATCGTTACGCCACCTATAATCCACCACTCCCGCCTATAATCATCACTGCGCCACCCTTAATTTTATATTGGGCAGTACAACTTCGATCGTCACGCCCAGGCAGGCCGGCAGTAGCAATATTCTTATGTGCCAGATAATCGTTAAGACCTCCCGCCTCTGCCGCCTTAATTTCGTAAGTCAGCTCATAACGGCCTCGGAAATAGTATCGTATAAGGAGCCGATCCGGCCACGGTTCTATATTTGACTCATTTATGTGATAACATAAATGTATTAGTTTTAGCCCAAAAAAGTTACATTTTTGCCTGAAATCTAAGACTATGATATTGCTATTTTTTAGACTAAGAATATTTTTAATTAAATTTATTTAAAATCAATTATATATCCAGCTGACGCTCGGATAATTTACATTTGTTATTATTCCATTTATTGTGATATAACATTAAGAAAAAAATTATTTAGAACAAAACGAATAACATATTTCCATATTTAACCTTAACTGATATATTGGGAAATTTAATATATTGAGTAAATTTTGATAAATTTACCAACCAGTGAAGGATTATTTTTCAGTATTGATTTAAATTTTGGCTGGTATCATGAAGTGACTTGGCACAAATAATTACTTCATTGAACTACACTGCCAGTATACATATACACTCTTCTCAATCGATTTAATATACATAAACATATATACTATATAGTGAAATCGATAATACGAGCTAATTTCATTGCAAGAGATTCTTGGGTTGCATTATGTGCAAATTTGGAAACTGAACGTCAATTCATGCCATGTTTCATGTTCCTGAACGAATATCACGATGAATGAAAGATTTATGTTTTTAAACAAATTTCAAGTTTAATTCCGTTCGTAACTAGGGACAACTTCCCGCTTGGTGGAAGTTGAACAAAGTTACTTACAAACTTAACAAAGTTACAAAATTCTTTTTTTGTGTGTATACCAACCGGTGATTCCGTATGACAAAAGATTGTATTTCAGTATTAATCGTTTATGAGAACAGCCATTTAATCGTAAAAACTGTAGTTTCTGTCACTGATCATGATTTGGATACATTAGGTTTCCAAATAATACATATCATAAGCATTATTACGGTCAGTGTATGAACGCAGTCGCAGGGCTGTCATCGGCGTCAACATTTAGGAACAATGGCCAGCACGATGAGCCTGATTGCGGTACGAGGGATGGCACAGAGAGGGTTAGGATTCCCTGCAGCTCCCTTGTATAACAATGGTAATATCACAGCCCTGCTGTCCTTTATCATGCCATTCCCGACACAGATTACAAATTTCTGTATTGTTGGTTAGAGCTCCCAACCTTTCCCAAGGATCCGCAATAATTCTTGTGCGCAAAAGCTTTGTGTTCCAGACGCGCGTGTAGGGAAACATTTTCTTCTGAATAATTCAAACTCTCTCACCTAGCAGCGCTTTTGTGCAGCAGATCTACAACAAACAAGAAAAATTCTACGATCTTGGCATATTTTTTCTATGAACTTACTTCGAAATATAGCCTAGGCTTGGCCTCATATTTGAACAACTATAGAATCTCCACTTTTCTCATTTGAAAATTATTTTACGTATCTATAGCTCAAATGCATGTGGTCTTCATTCAACTTACATGATCTTCTAGTTCTTTAAATATGTCTGTGAAATTTTGAACCAAAATTACATTCTTACACTCATTTTTCATATCCAGATTAAAGTTCTAAAATAATTTTAACCAGCAGAATTATTAGGTAAATAAAATTCAGAAATTCGACAATAATTTAGAAATTCGACAAAAATTTATATAATATCTCATTACATGAAAAAGTCACGTCAACAAAATATTTTTTTAACTTAGTGTAGAAGTCAATTTTTTTCTGGCAAGTAACGACTAATTTCTATTCTTCACAAAGTGAAGATATATTCATATACAATATTGATTTATATATTTATATTCATTATATAGTTATATTCACTTACAATAATGATTTTCATTATTTGAAAATGCGTATTGATTTTATAAGCTCTCAATTTAAAAGTGCATTTCAAATAATGATTTATTGGACTAGCAACTTAATTTTGTAATTATAGGTTTTATATGTAATTTTATTAGGTACTTATTAAGTAACATAACTAATTGAAAAAATAACTCACCTCCCAAGACGATTTGTGCAGCGTCCTGAGCAGTGTGCCCCCCGAGCTGAGCGAAGCACTGGAACATTCCCTCGTGCTCGTGAGACACGCTCGCTATCACCAGCTGCCGACCTGACGCTGACACGCGACCTCGACCCACTACAGGACTACCGTTGAAGTACCTGACACAGATAAGAAATTGGGGCTGTATTAACAAAACTCGCATATGTACACGTTGCAGCCCAAGTAGGCATACGGGTCAGCCTAAATAGCAGCCTAAATAGACGTAGCGGCCTAAGTAGACATACGGGTCAGCCTAAATAGTAGCCTAACTAGCAGCCTAAATAGCAGCCAAAATAGACGTAACGGCCTAAGTAGACATACGGGTCAGCCTAAATAGAAGCCTATATAGGAGCCTAAATAGACGTAGCGGCCTAAATAGACATATGTGTCAGTCTAAGCAGCACAGATAGCAGTAGACATAGCAGCCTACAGCCTACTATGTCTATTAGAGGAACCTGGAGGAACCCACCAGCATCGTCATCATGCAGTGGTCCGACATCATCCGACCGCTTATAACTGAAGCTCTTATCGCTACGGATTGGACTCCAGCTATCCAACTCATAACTACCAGATTTTCTGAGCTTTGAGATTGTTTCAGATAGCATAAATCAGTTATTTCACGGTTCCAAATTTTCGTGTTGTATCATATTTACGTGTAGCTAGCACTTATTTCCGCTAACATTTCTGTATTCAATGCTTCATATAACTTGAAAATTAATTTTTTTACATTCGAAACGACGTTAATAAATTAAAATAACTTCGTTGAACCTGCATTTCGATCAATTAACGTCATCTGGAAAATTGTTTGGCCCTGAAATTTTAAATTAATGAATTCTCTGGTCTTAACCGCCCTTCTTTATATAGCAGCCTAAGTAAACATGGCTTCCTAAATAGTGAGATGTGTCAGAAGTACACGTAGCGGCCTATATGTACACACAGCGTCTTATGTACACGTAGCGGCTTATGTACATGGAGCGGCCTATTTCTTGTCTTTGAATGATGGATTTAGCTTTCAAAGGTGTCATTGAATAGCTGACAAAGATGAGAAAACTGCTTTTGATAGTACGGATCCGTTCCCGTTACGCATGGTCCTAGGATTCCGTTTGTAATAATTATTCTCCGAATCCTGCTAATTGAATCCCCGACGATGGAAACAATATGCAAGGATGTGGAAATTTAGCTCCGATGTAATTCCAGGTAAGGAAAGCAATAGGTAATTAACATGGTTCCGGTTACAGTAATTATTCGGATCATACCGAAAATTTCAACCACTCTGGCAGAAATAAATTGCAGAGATGAGCAAAAAATTACAGCGGAAGTAATTATACTTACTCAAAATTAATTGTAATATAATTATAATTGTAATATAATTAATTAATTGAGTAATGTGAAATGAACTTAAACAATTACAAAAAAAAACGATAACCATTAGTAAACGCGAAATATTTGACAATACAAGGAATAATAATCGTGCAAGCGACAGTTATAACGCTCTTTTTGGGACTAATTTAGAATTTTAGCCTCTCTCGTTTCCCCACAGGAATCATTTCCCCATTCATGTTTGTTATCAACTGTAAAAAAATTATCGGTGTATCATCAAAAAATCTCATATTTGCCCTAATTATGATTTTACTGCTCTATTTCTCATTCATTTTAAGATGAAAATTTACTCATAATTGAAATGAATAAAATTCAATTTTCCGAGTAAATGAGCGAATCAAATTCACAAACCTCGCACTTGTAGAGCATTTGAATACAATAATAAAACCTTCTCAAAACTAAGATACTTTGAAAAAATAATATATTATTGATGGGATTAGAATTACATCTAACTCACCATGTAATTGAGGCTGAAGCAACTGATGGATTGCAGCTGAAGGATGCACTGCTGGCTAAATCCACAGTCACGTATTTAGGCTGAACATCCACTTGAAGAGTTGGCTCCACGTTCACTTCGACGACCATCTTGAGATTAAATAAATTCTTTAATTGCATGTGAGGTCCGAGGACTTTAGAAATACCAGTAAGAAAAAGTAAAATTGGGACCCTGAATTCCATGATGCAATAAATTATTTGGTATCAATGCTATGATTGATCAATTTGAATAATGTTTTAAACTTCGAAAAAATTATTCTGCTCAGAAATTACGGATGAATGTTTTACGTTTTAGTCATGATATTCTCTATCGGTCGTATTCTCTAATGAAAAAATCAAAACTGTTTTGTAATCTTGAGCTCATTATTCTCCGAAATGTGTTGCGTGAAAACATGAGTCTGAATGTTCATCAGATTTAACTCATAAGGATTAATGCAACGTAATTTCCAAATGCAATATAATTTTCCAAAGCTTATAAAAAAGAAGCCAAAACACACCCAAATTTTCCAACCGCAAGTGAATCATTTGAAGATTTCTGGGAATCCCTGCGGTTGAGCAAAACAGCTCTCGCTTTGCAAGTCCGATCAAAATTCATCAATAATTCATGTACTGCGAGAAAACCGAATTGATCAGATGAGCATAAACAAACGAGCGATCGCTGAACGATAGCCGTGGCTCTATTCAGAATCAAAGTTTCTGCATCGGATCGTCATCAGTTGAACGGTAATCATTATACCGACTAAAACTGTGAACATCACGGATATTGGTAATATTTTTCGAATGAATATTACTCTCAGAATTAACTTTCTACTCTTCAACTTAACCTGCACTGGATTCAAACTTGGGCCAAGCTTTAACAAATAAATTTTTTTAATCTAAAACCCTTTCGCATGCATTTGATCATAAACATTTATTTATGTTCTAAATAGTCGAAACATTGATAATGATATAGCAGAATCCAATTGAGTAATGAGGACATCATGAACAACTGAACAATATATAAATCCGCGTGTAATTTATCCCTCTGAAGAATCAAGAGAAGCACATAAATTCATATCGCTGAATAGATAACTTGTCCATTATTTAATACACGAGCAAAGCAAGAAATGTATGCATCTTATCTCGTGATTATGAGACTATACAAATAATTAATATTAGTGAAGAAGCCGCAGTAAAGATGTCAACTACTTTAGTCAGGAGCTGATCCTAAAAATTAACTGCAATCGATATGGTTGATCACATTATAAAACTTTAAAATTTCAGTACATCGCCAAATTTGGTTATTGACTTTGTAACTAGTTTAGTCCGCTATTTTTCAGAAGGGGTTCGGGAATTAGGTTTCAAAACTTGGTACGATAATTATTTGATATTGCTAACACTACTTTTAAATGCTCCCTCCATTCCTTCTTCAACTGCTTCTTTCACTTTAAGTATGAAAACAAAATAATTCGAGTTCCGACTCTGAAATCCCCATGCCTCTCTACAGAAGCATACAAAATTCCCGACACAAACTTGTGGCAAAATCTAATATCTTAGCAGGGAAACAGAGCTCGCAAATTACATTCTAGCCAAACTTAACCCAAGAACTAACCCAAGGAGAGCCTGGGAAAAGCTTCACTAATCAGTTTAGCCACTCCGGCCGACTTCATTGCTAGCAAAAGAGAAGACCGAGAAGTTTGCAATTCACCTGGTCCGTCCCCTGTGAGCTGTTGGCGATACAGACGAAAGATGAACCGTCAGTGAGCCTCGAAAAATCGAGCTCAAGCACTGAGGCTCCCAAACGACCGTTATCAATATGAGGGGCATAAGAACGATGGATGTTGCCTTCTCTGCCGTAAAGGGTCGAGAAAAGATTGCTGTGAGGATGGTAGTTGCTGCCAGCGCCGCTGCTCGTATCGGAGTAGGCACTCCATCTGAAGCGAGAAGGATGAGACCGGAGACTGCATTATCAGAGCTCAGGCATAAAGGTCCTGTACTCAAGCCGATGGATGTTTTCCCATCGCTACCTTGTATGGAAGATGTACTGTTGCATTAGCTATTGTATTGTATAAATTAATTATGGGGTATTGGAGACAAGATGTATTGTCACATTAGCTTATCAGTCAATTATAGGGTATTGGAGACTATATAATGCAGAAATTATTCTACAAAATATTAGGCCACCAAGCTGTTTTGCTAACCAGCTCTGCAATTTATCGTTCGGGGATTGCTGGTTTTATTGGCGTCTCTAGTATAAATACATTTTCGGTAATAATCAAGATTTCGAATTGGCACGATAAATAATATTGCTAAATTTAGTAGTTAGTTGTACGTATTATATAACATAACATAGCTTGTTCAGAAAGATACAAAAAAGAAACAATATCTTTCAATAGAAAACGAAGATAAGAACTTTTTTTTCACCTTCGGTTGTTGACACATAACTACATAAAGGAAAATGAACGAGATCGAAGCTCAATGTAAAGGATTAACTCTCTGCGATGTGACATTCACGAAAAAAACATGTATGATTTTCTATTCAGACGAGAAAGAAGCAAGCATGGCGTAATTAGTTTCTCTGGAAGATATTATATAAGTAATATTCCAGAGGTAAATAGGGTATAGGGTAAAAATAGGGTGTTAGGGTAAATAATTTACCCTAACAAAATCGGGGAAGGCCTAGGCTTCGGCCGAATAGTCGCTATACTCGGCGCAAAGTTATTCTAGGTCTGCTTGACCATCCGATCGAAATCACTTTCTCGTCAGAATCTCCTTTCCGACATTATAGTCGCAAGAGAGTATAACAAGGATTGGCCGATTCGAGTCATACCGAGCTAGCAGAACCGAAGAAGATATAGATGAGCTAATTTACGTTCTCCCCTAGTCCGAGGCGGCCCTAATGCAGGGTCGCTAATGCCTGTAAATTTTGATAGGGTAGGAGCGATGGGGATGTCGGAAAGCTCTTACTTCAGCGCCAGCCAGACCAACCAAATTTTTACCGAGAAAGGAAGTGAGATTGGTATTTCAAACGCTTCATGTATAAAGAAAATATGGATGAAAAGTTATGAAGCAGAATATATGCGAAAAGAATGAACGAAAGAACCCAGTGAAAGACTCATACTGAAAAATTGATCGCAAAAACAGGGTATAGGTTCTAAAATCAAAAATTTAAATAAGAGAGCTATTGATGCATAGCCTGAGCTATTCGTATCACTTACATCGATAACGATTCTTTAGTTTATCAACACAAATTTTATGTATCATAAATATGTATAAACGACTGTAACACAAATAGCGAAACTCAAGATGCTTTACGACGAACTTCTTGAAAGTGGCCGGTCTGAGTGAACAGGCTTCATCACTAAATGCAGATGCAAGTAAAAACTGAACGATGAAGCATATAAATAAATTTTAGATGGAACTGTTTGATAACTTGGAAAAAATGCACGGAAATAGCGATACAAAATAATGAATGAAGGGGGATAATATAGGAAGGGCGGCTGTAATGTGAGTCATTAATTTTAGATTTAACAGATTTAAACAAAAATTCACAATAATATTCAAATATATCTTAATATTTCAATGCCGCATCTCATAACTGTTCACAACTAATAATTTCTTTTCAGAATTATTCACGTGCTGCAATTTGTCTTATTCCATCACTTCATCACAATTTATTCACATTACACATAGTGAATAAATCATTCACTATGACAAATACATATTTTCCTCAGAGACAAATTCATTCGCCCCAAATACCAATAATTCATAATTTAATGACATAAAGAACAAATTTACTCCTAATAATAAAAGGCATAAAATAGTTGCAAAATGAAGTAAACAAAATATATATATCATGCACTGAAGATAAATTCATGCAAGTAAAATATAATCTTGTATAATTTTTCAAAAACCTCGTTCAGTAAAACTTCAACCTAGCAAGCAATACCTAGTAATGTATCAAACTTATTTAATCCGAATTCTAAAAACTCTAAACACTGTTTACCTGACCGAAGGAGTCGTAATGTAACAAATTTATTTAATTTTAATTTTAAAACTCTAAACACTGTTTACCTGACCGAGGGAGTCGGAATCCCTTTGCCTACACACGGGATGAGCTGGACGCTTCCCTCGCTCACAGTCACACTCCTTATTTTCGTCGTGACGGATTGGTGGCCGAAATAAGGAAAGGCCTTTCTTTCCTTATCATTTTCTAAATTTATTTACTAAAATTGATTTCCATGTATTTCCAGATGTATTTTACTAGCTGATGATGGGCATAGCCCGAAACGTTCTGTTTTATTTTTCTAGGACTTCTATTCAGTAAAATGTTTTATGCAACTTTTTTGGTTTTAGCCTTTATTCATAAATCATTCACTATGACAAATATTTTCCACAAAGACAAATTTATTCGCCCCAAATCCCAATAATTCGTAATTTTGCGATATAAAGAAATTCATTACCGTACTTAAAAGAAGTTCAACGCACCAGTTTTTTGAGGGATTTTAGAGCATACCTCATTATCCCTGACTGACTCCAATCAAATCTACTCATAATAATAAATTAAAGGAGTAAAATAATTGCAAATTAAAGGAAACAATTAATATATATCGTGTACTGAAAATTAATTCAAGCAAAAAGAATATAATCTTTGAAAATTCTTCAAAAACCTCGTTCGGAAAAACTTCAGCCTAGCAATACCTAGTAATGTAGCAAATTTATTTAATTTTAATTCTAAAAACTCTAAACACTATTTACCTGACCGAGGGAGTCGGAATCCCCTTGCCTACACAAGGGATGAGCTGAACGCTACCCTCGCTCACAGTCACACTCCTTATTTTCGTCGTGATTTGAGGCCGGGCAGCTTCTCCGTGCTCTGCCATGCCGATGTCATAAATAAATCATTAGAATATAATATTGAAATAGAAATTAGAATGTATATTAAAAGATTAAGTGCTAAAGTTTAATTCGTTGAATAAAAAATGGTTCCGTTGATGTTATTATGCTGTAGCCTATCAGTATTTCGAATTTGTATTCCGCGAGTTCACATGAAGCTCGGAAATAAATAATGTTGAATTCCTGGTTCTCAAATGAACATCTCTTGTATATTTCGCTCGACTGAAGCATGCGTGTCACCGACATTTTACTTTAGTTCAGTTTTATAAGCATCTAGAATTTCAGTTTCGGTGTTGACTCTAATGTGAACAGAAGGAAATGTTTGGTACCTGTATTTTAATTCTGAAGATCCGCGTGGTATTCTATACTACACTTTTATCATGTTCTATGTTCAAAATAAATGATTTTATTTCTCGGACATACCTTATGTGCAATACAAATTCTATGTAACCAATTTTTTCCTTTGTATATTGTTTTGTTTACAGAAACTGATTTTATAAAGAAAACGGAATGAAAATCGTGTATTCAAATCCTTTGCAAAACGAATATACGTAACAAATAATTAATTAACTCCTGCAAAATGCACCAGGGGACCAATGTCGAGAAGAGTGTAAGAGCAATTCCATTATTTACTACCAATAGGTGAGTGATTAAATAATAACACACGCATCATATACCCTCTCAATACGTGGGTAATTAAACTCGTAACTCACGCAGTACGCGCAGAGTGCCAGTCGCCGATGATGTGTAGTATGTGTCGGTGAGCGCGTCTAGCACACGGCAGGCGAAGCTCGTGAGACTGTCGCTCGCCTGTACATCCGTTACGATCAGGTCGCCTGTGCCACCGATCATGTGGTAGCGACCTTCTGCAATGTTAAGAATAACAGAACAAGAACTGGTTAATATCAGTTATAAAAATGAAAGGATCAAGGTTGCAAAATTTTCCTTTGATTCAAGAAACTATCAGGTCACCACAGCCACCGATCATATGATAGTGGCCTTCTGGAATGTTAAGCATGAAAGATTTGAACGAAACAAGAGATGGTAAATTTAATTACCAAATTAAAGGATCAACTTTGTAAGATTTTCATTTGATTTACGAAACGATCAGGTGACACTGCCGCCGGTCATGTGAAAGCGACAATCGGAAATGTTTCATGTAATGATTCAAACACTGGCATGCAGCAAGAACTGATGAATATTAATTACAAACGTGAAAGGATAAATGTTTTAGATTTTCATTTGATATATTAAGTACCAACTATCAGAAAAACCAAGTACTGTACCTAAACTTGATTATTAAAGATGACCGAAAACATTTTTTTCACTTCATAATACAAGTTTGTGATGCATGTGTGACATGTGAAATAGATTATAATAATAAGTAGAAGTAACTGATGGGCAACAGGCAACCAATTATTCTAATATCAGTAGGAAAATTTCCTATACAATAAAAAGTATAACATAATAAATTTATTTCATAAAAAACTTGAAAGAAACATGGAATAACTTAAATATAAATTAAACCATCAGGCTCCCAGCATTACCAGGGCTTGTGCTGGGATATATGGTTCTCTTCTGGGTCTCCCAGGCAACGGGGACCACGTGTGGTCTGAGGTGAGACGGGACCACACACCGCAGCACCGCAGGCCCCCCAAGGAAGGCGCTGTCCCCCTCCACCTTCACCGTCACCTCCTGTCCCACCACTGCCAGACAGAGCGACAAAGTAACTTATTATTTCACTTAAAGAATATATAATATAATAATAATAGCATATATAATAAAATATATTATTTATAATATTGATCAAGGAATTGATTGTTTACAGTTTATTGAAATAAATAGACAATAATATAATAAAAATATAATATTTATAATGAATTTCAATATTATACGACGTTCATGACATCGCGAGTGTTTGCATTAAATATATTAGCTGAAGACATACTGTATTGTCTGCGTCGTTATCAGTGGATTGACTACTTATTAATGAAGATGTTCTCGTGGTGCAATGAGGAACTCTTCTCTACTGTTTTGCTATTTCCATCAATTGTATAAGCAGCAATAATATAATCATTATGTAAATGTACTCATCATTTCATTATTGTCCCATCATTGTATGACTTTACATACCACTGTATGAATTCTCTCGTCATTGAATTGCTGCAGTTGTGTATCTGTGTCTATAATGACAGTAGGTGAACAGTTTTTGTCATTGTTGAATTGTATTGTAAAAATTGTATATTTTTACAATACATTGTAGAATGTTCATTGTATGACTCAATGGCATAGTATTCGTCTCATTTGTTGAGGCTTCGGAAATTTTTGAAATGAGCTTGGAGATATTTACACAAAATTGTTTTCGCCGGTATTATTCAGCCTTAAGACTTGTCATACCGCAGTCTAAAAGTTTTAGTTCGAATTTATATATTTTTATAAACCCCATAATATGTTTTGCCCCTCCTTGAAAAACCATCATTATTTATTAAAATCTAATACAAAATAATAATTATATTGCATATTCATAATACAAACAATATGATTCGGTACAAATCCCGAAATAAGCATGTTTTATTTCTAATTGAATACAAAATATATTCACTACTTTTTTCGTTAGAATAGCATCGTTCTTCATGTCAAATACTCACTTTTCACAGTGAAAATATCCACAAATTATATCCGGATTTCCTATGATTAATTTATCCATTCCCCTTATTTGATGCGTCCAGGGCTAAGCTCATTACATGCATAAGCAATGATTTTCAAAAGGTTTTATGACGTTAATTAAGTTCAGCGCTCCGCTAACACATTAATAAATTATTAACCGGCTTTAATTATTAAATTGTGTCAAATGGCTGTTAATGGATCGAGTAACATTGAAACACAATCATGTTTTATAGCGGCCGACGCGAGGAGTCCATCCACGACGATCGAGATTCGAGTACAAGAGCTGTTTACGAGCAGATTTGGATGGCTTTAAATGGACGTTCTTTGTACATATTACGGGCGCTCAATGAATGAAGTCTAGCCAATAATTTAATTAAATGCCATAATATAAGGTTTTAAGAATAAATCTTCTTAATTTGTTGGTGAAAAGCTGGTTGAAAAATTTTTATGTTTGTATACAAACCAAATTTTACATTGGACCTCTAACTAGATTGGTTTTATCGAAGTTTATTTAAATCCTGCTAATTATTCCAGCACCTTTTAATCAAAATTTCGTAATAATTGATTAGTAGATTGATGAAGTTTCCTCATATGAGGGAATGCATGCAATAGTTACAGAATTTGCGACAGGTCGATTTTCAAGCTCCAAGTTTTCAGCTACAATCAACCTATTTTTAATGCTACTTATTCAGTAATTAGAAAAAATATATATTACGATTTCACAGTATCGGTAAATTTTATCTAGTTATGAAATGAGAAAGCTTCTAAGAAGAAGAAATATTAGATTAGGCACGGTTATGATCCCTGCTGCTCGATACCCGCGACACGCACAGAAGCGATCACATTATTTCTGACAATTGGTCGCCACGAGACCACCCTGGTATTCTATATTATTCACTGACATTTCAGCTATAATTTTCAAATAAAACTAATATTCTAGGACAATCTCACTCAATAAATGATAATTTGCAGTAAATTAGAACTTGTCTCTAAATTCCAGTATGCTTTGAAAAAATTGATCAGATGAATTAATTTTCGAGCCTACAATCTATTCATATGGGGACATGGATTGAAATTGTTCCAACTTTCTTAGTAAAGTTAGAAAACGAATAATCGAATCATTAAGCGATTAGCGAATCATTAAATTCAGAAAGCGATTAACGAATCATCGAATCAATAAACAAATCATTGAGTGCTCATTGCACCACAATTTAAATTAATGAATAAATTTAATTTGATTAAAAACTAAAACAAATTAAAGTTAATCTCACCGGCGTGCAGAGCGACGGTGGCTGAGATGACGCTGCCGTGTCGGTTACGAGCGAGGCATCGCAGCGACGCAGCGTGCAGCTCAGCCCTGTAACTGCACCAGTAAACACGTGTACTGCAAACTGATGCTAAGTGAGTGGGACCACATGAATGTAATTAACACTCAAAGAGTGGGAGCACATGAATGTACTTAACACTCAATGAGTGGGAGCAGATGAATGTACTTAACACTCAGTGAGTGGAAGCACATAAATGTACTTAACACTCAATGAGTGGGAGCACATAAATGTACTTAACACTCAGTGAGTGGGAGCACATAAATGTACTTAACACTCAATGAGTGGGAGCACATAAATGTACTTAACACTCAATGAGTGGGACCACATAAATGTACTTAACACTCACTGAGTGGGAGCCCATGAATGTACTTAACGCTCAATGAGTGGGAGCACATAAATGTACTTAACACTCAACGAGCGGGAGCACATAAATGTACTTAACACTCAGTGAGTGGGAGCACATAAATGTTTTTACCGCTAATTCATATTGTACACGGAATTGTATTTACAATTCACTGAAAGGGTGAACGGAACTATATTCAACAATTATGTTTAACATTCAGTGAGGGGGTGCGCCTAATTGTATTTACCGCTCACTGAAAGGGTGTACGGAATTGTATGCGACGTTCAATAGGTTAACAGAAGTGTAAAGCCATAATTAAAATTGGACTCAAAGCCTCGAAAGTTTAAAATCCAAATGCCTCTAAAATGAAGAAGTGGTGCCTAAAAGAATGTGCTAGACGGAAAATTTCCCCAAACCTCTGCTCAAAAATCCTGAATTTGGGTTAAATATAAAAGATTTTAACAAGAAACTTAAGATGGCATAAATGAAATGAACTCTGAATTTATTTTTTTAAGTTTCAGAGAATCATGACAGCAGGTGAAAACTTCCTCCTGCATGAACTTAAGATTAATTTCAACCAATTAAAGTGTTGATTATTTATACTTCCTTCATAAAGATTCCAAATTTCATATCATCCTGCTTCAATGCCCGCAATATAACTGAAAGCATTACCGACACATCAGAATCACCTGATGACCCTGTAGCATGAGTAGTTAATCGATTATAAGAAAGCCACGGAGTTATCACACAAAAATATTCGTGATTTATATAGAAGATGACACAATTTAAGTTACATTTGATGGTCATTAGGCATATATTTACACCGAAGATTTTTTTGCGAAAAGAAAACTTGCTATTTTACATGTTATTTACATCCTTATCGTAAAATGTCGAGATGAAAGTTCTCAGCCTTGTTATTGGCCTTTGCTGTAAGTCTGATAATCATGAGGCTCGTGAATATCGGCTTTCTTTTTAATCTGATAATTGCTGCGCGTAAGCCAGGGTCTGAAGTTGCCTAATGAGTTGTGAGCACCTGAGCGTTACGCTGACTCTGCAACAATATACTTATATGCTTTTCACGATTAATTTAGTTCAAATCCGCTAGGATTAACGGGTAAAACTTGGCTGGGAACATTAATTCATTATGCGTAATTTTAATCCGATAGGAAGAACCTGCCTTTCAGTTAATATATACTATGCGTTTCTTCATTCAGGGCGAATTTTAAAGTTTCTAAACAAATTTTGATAGAATGGCAAATGGAAACTGGCTTCCACAAGTCATAATCTTAGATTTTTTTAAGCAGCGAGAAAAGGTAGCTTACAACGTCGATAAGTCCCAGTGTGAAAGTGTAAACGGTGTATCAATTATTTAAGGGGGAAATATCATGTTTTATTTTGACATTCATAATACAAACAATCATTGAACCAATTCCCATCTCCCATTTAAGATTAACCTCTACTGCCTGCATGATATGAGTAACCGGAGCAATATTATCACAAGCCTACTTCTCAAAAAGGATATGTTCTAGTGAGCGCAAAACGACTTGCACTGATGGTTGCCTCCACGTACATCTTTAAAATGTTCTCTGTTGCGTACAAACGGCCTCAGGTTGCTACACTCAATAGTTTACGTATAATTTAAATTGAAAGTTGTGTTCCCGGAGAGTGGCATATAGCGGTAGAGGGTTAATGTAAAGCTCATTACCGACATTGCCTTGGCTCTAAACTCTGATATGAGGACGGTTGAGGGAACTTCGTTTTTAAAAAACAGTGCCGCAATATAATGGCTGGCCGTGAGACGCAACCTTTTTGCTGCAAAAAGTCATTTAAAAAACACTTCAAAATCAAATTAAGTGAGAAAAGGCATTCAATTTTAATGTTCGTTCCATTACAATATGCTATTTAGTTTATGGCTTTAGTTGAGAAGTAAATTTTGTTTGGCTTTGGTCGTTTTCATTTCAAATTAATTGGTTGCTTGCATATTCGGTCAAAACGGCCCAGCTTGATGAGACATTTACTAAACGGATTACAAAAATGTATTATAAACTAATTTTTATAATAGTTGTTACGAACGATGTCATGAACGAATTGGCTCGTAATCTCATGAATTCTTAGTAATGCAATAGTTTTGAAGAAAATTTATGTATTGTAATAATGTTGATGCAGATATAAGAATAGAATATAATGAGAAAGAAGGAAAATTTTAAAATCGTTACTGAATAGCTTTCAACTTTAGATGTGAATGAGATATAAACTTTGATATAAATAAATAGTTTACATAATATAAAAGCTTAATGAAAATTATGAGGTTTGCGCCAGTTATTTAGATGATAAATAACCAAAGAAATTATTAAGAAGTTATGTATAGCTTAGTGACATGTCCAAATCACTCCTAGCCGATAAATTTAAATCTTAGTTATCAAGTTCACGCTTCGTTTGCAAGCTGATTTGAGATTCATGATCCGAGCTCAATTTCTGTTGGATATCAGCGATTGATCTCCATGGCGAATCCATCCATCTCACGAGCAGCGGTCCAATTACCGAAACTTCACTGAGCAGCTCTACCCGCTTCCTCGACGACTGTCGGTTGAATGCGTTAAAGTACTTGCATATGTAGATCGTCGACATCATTAATGCCGTTTTTTGTTCGTAATACTTACAATGATCTAAATTAAATCAGTTCCATTAGTTTTGCCCCGCGAATCACACATAAACTTTCTTATGGGAATCCGATCGAAGTTGCCAGGGACTGAAGCCATCAAAGAGAGAAGTGATTGGTTTCAGTGTCAAATAATCCTTTGGAACGCGGTAACTCGTTAGCTAAGAGAATATAACTCGTTCCACAATATGATCTATATGCATGCATTTGTGAGTAAAATGTTAAATATTTATTCATTCTCACTTTCTAAGTCATATATATATTTCGCTACTAACTTTGCTTTCTGATAAAGTTTTACGCATCACATATACACAATTATAATTATATTATATTTGTATCGAATTTTTACATTTTGCTCAGAACACACGACAAACTACGTAATCAGTTGCTTATCAAGAATCTAATCGGCAAGCCAGANATCCACTACTTCAATGGCTTCCACTAACCGGTCAGAAGAGAAGGAGTGCAGGACGATTGACCCGTTACTGAGCACGTCAAGCAAAGGGGGTTGGGGTAAGAGAGATCTCCCATCCCTGGTCTGCCAGGATACCGTGGGGGGAGGCGATCCCCCCGCCACACACGACAGTACCACCCCCGTCGTGGACGAGAACGTCACCCGCGATGGGGGAGTCAGCAGCAGCTGGGGGCCGCTCGTGGGGTCCCCCATACACCCAGGCATGGCTGAGGGATACGGTAAAAGATGCCAATAGAACAATTTATTTATCATATTTAATAACTGATACTCAGGGTTGTAGTAAAATGCACCAACAACAACTTTCATTCATATGAATTTATTACTTGCATCGGAACGGCTTTTGGGATGAGGTAAAAGATTTTAAGCTGAATATTGGCATCCTAATCCTATTAAATTTAATTGATTCTGGGTGGGAATAAAGTGTGTCACGAAAATGTTTATTTTTTAGAACCATTCAGCTGCATCGAAGAAACTAAGGCTTGGATAAAAGTTACTGAACAATTGCATATTTTTATAAAATTATTATTTACATCAACTTTGCCCTGGTTTGTGCTGAAAGTGAAGATCAACACAGTTATTATTGCAATGGTGAAACGCACAATGTGTCTGTGATTGAACTGATCTAAGATATTAATTTGTGAATTGTGGCAAAAAAATGGCGGGGTTGTGCAATAAATTCAAATTTACATGTTAAATTGTGCCAATGTATTCGGGTAAAATGTAATGATCAAATCAATGAATTTTCAAATAGACATGGACATATTACATCGAAATTGATGGCTGGAGGAAGACAACCTATGAATCTTGCGAAATTACGACATCCACCGATAATTACGACAATACAAATGTTTTATACCGATCGTAATTCATTAGTTGATAACAGATGGCTGAATATGGTCAAGGCTAACTGCGAATTAATTGAACAATCGAGAGACGAAAGGAATTTCTGGACGGAAAAGCGAGATAAAATAAAATAAAAATCAATTAAAGATCTTTTGCTTGGAAGAAAATCAAACTAAGAAGCTAAATGACGTAAATACCAACAAAATTATTTGGTTCAACAATAAAATTAAAATAGTAACTATCCTTCGGATTGCGTAACTCAGCGTATAGCGCAGTTTCATAAACGTGGGAAAAAGAATTTGGTAAGCACAAACGTAAAGATTGAGCTTGAGGCCGAATATTATACTATCAAACGCAGAGGTTGAGCTTAAGGCCAAATATTATATTATCAAACCCAGGCAGAAGTTGAACTCGAGACCGAATATTATATTATCAAACGCAGAGGTTGAACTCGAGGCCGAATATTATATTATCAAACGCAGAGGTTGAGCTCGAGGCCGAATATTATATTATCAAACGCAGAGGCCGAGCTCGAGGCCAAATATTATATTATCAAACGCAGAGGTTGAGCTCGAGGCCGAATATTATTTTATCAAACGCAGAGGTTGAGCTCGAGGCCGAATATTATATTATCAAACGCAGAGGTTGAGGTGAGTGTCTGAGATTATGCATTGGGTCTGTTGGTGCATTTTTGACGATTTTTCTCATATTTCCTGTCGGTTCATTGCACCTAAAAGAAAGTTATTTCATTAGGATGCAGCGCAGTATCGATGAAGGTATTAGCGCCCCTGAAGGTAAGCGAGTGCTGGACTCAGTCCGCCATTGCTTAGCTAAGATTCAAATTCTTATTTTTCAGTGATCATTGAAGAAGATATAGGATCAATTGGTGCTTAAAGTGTTATAGAAACGTTGTACTTTGATGATTTTGCTCCTTTAATTTTAATGATTATTACTGAATTTGTGACCCTCATATAATGTAATGAATATTGCATTATATAGTAAGCCTCACAAGACGTTATGAAAATTGCATTATATAAGCAATCCTCAGTATATATCCTTTTTCTCGGATTTATTCTGTCTGTTTCCCCACACCTTTTCACCTCTATTATTCCTGTGGCCACGTTTTGCTCATGGATGTCATTCAACACAAATACAGCTAAGCGCTCATGCATTCAACATAAAACACACATTAATTCTTATATATTAGTTCTTTAAATCTTGCAGCCAAGCGCTCATACATTAAGCAAAAAAACACACACTAATTCTTATATATTAGTTCATTAAATATTTCAGACAAATACAGCCATTATACAGGGACCCTCATATAACGTAATGAAGCTTGCATTATATAATCAAACCTTATCATTATAAAAAAAATCAATAAAATCAAAGCTCATCATATATCCTTTTTCTCGGATTTATTCTGTCTTCTTCCCATACCTTTTCACCTCTATTATTCCTATTCCTCAGGCTTCATTTTGCTCTAGGATGTCATTCAACACAAATATAGCTAATTGCTTATACACCTAACATAAAACCAACACTAATTCTTATATATTAGCTCATCAAATCTTTCAGACAACTTTATTAAGACTCTTTAACTTTATTAAGTTTAACAATGTGCACCCGTTCAGAAGAGGGCTAGAGCGCGGAGGCTAGACTCGGTGCTGTGTGCTATACAGTAGCTCCCTCGAGGCACTGAATAACTGAGCCCCCAATTACTCACGCGTACTGAGGCCTCCAATTTATTCACTTCGAATCATAGGCAACTATTCACCTTATTACAATATAATTATTTTCTTTATGAAAAAATAGATAGAGGATGAGAAATACGAATTTAGGTGGAGGAAATATCATCAAAGAAGTATACTAAAATTTGTTAAAAATTCGTTCATATGCGTTTGGTATCATGAGCAAAAATTTATTTGTAGTAAATCAAAAAACAAGAGAGAAAAAATTATTTTGATACACGTCGAAGTAATTATAACTAGAACCTGAGCTTGATTGAGCGGATGTTATAAATTTTCTGCATTCAGTTCCCTTAATTTAAATGATTAACTTGAATTTCTTACCCAATTTATTCCTAAATCATTCAAGTAAAATTAACACATCTCTTTTAAGGTTTAAATTTCATTTATCATTCATGACTGAACACATAATTAGTGCACCTATTAAAAACATAATGTCTATCTCTCCACTCATATTTATATATATATATACAGAGGAAATGTATTTATTTTTAAATCTGCAACTCTTTCGGCCGAAATTAAAACGATTTCGTCCTAGAGCCTCGCGGGGGGGAATTGCGACGTCAGAAGTTTTGATCGCTTTTGTACTGAGTTGGCGGTCGGAACTCAGCGTCAATGACTAGAAGCAAAAATATAATCCTGTAACCTGCAGGATTATCGTCATCCTACTGATATCCTGTTATTCCCTGCCTTTCATTGCCCTAGGATTGTCGTCATCCAAGTGATATCCTGCAATGCCCTTCTTTCATTCCACTAGGATTTTTGTCATCATACTGATATCCTATCATACCTTCCCTTCATTCCTGTAGGATTGTCGTCATCCTACTGATATCCTGTCATTCCCCGTCCTTCATTCCACTAGGATTTTCGTTATCATACTGATTTCCTATCATTCCTTTCTTTCATTCCCGTAGGATTGTCATCATCATACTAATTTCCTGTCATTCCCCGTCTTTCATTCCCTTAGGATTATCTTCATCCCGCTGTTATCCTATTCCTGTAGGATGGTCGTCATCCTACTGTCATTTCCTTCTCTGGAGAATATCCTGTCATCCCTGCGCGCATCCATGTCACTTTAATTTTGACAGTGCCTTTCTGTCACTTCAATTTTGACAGTGCCTTTCTGTCACTTCAATTTTGACAGTGCCTTTCTGTTACTTCAATTTTGTCAGTGCGTTTCTGTCCCTTCAATTTTGTCAGTATGTTTCTGTCACCTCAATTTTGTCAGTATGTTTCCGTCACTTCAATATTTTAATTACGTATCCGACACCTCAATTGATTCAGTTGCAGTCAGTCATTTCAATTTCGTGTACTCAACTAAGTCATTTCAATTAAGTCATCGTAATTTAATCCTTTCAGCATTGTCATCTAAGTTTCACCTTTTAATTCTATCCCCTTAATTTCGACATCCCGTAGTCCACTCAACTGGGTAACAATCATTCACATCCAGTCAATTTATTCGTCAATGGTTTCAGCCAAAGGCAAGTCAATACCCATTCGAAATCATGAGGTTTGATTAAATGATTCGAATGGATCATATTATATATGATATTAACAGTTTTTTAGTTTTTTTAAGCTTGTAGAAGCCAGGCGCCGTATTTATATAAGAACTGCTCGATAGCGCAACCAAGACACTTATCGTGTCTGGGTATACGGAGTCTCAGCGGGGAGATTAAGTGGTATGGTTTAAGATTTCCCCATTTTTAACCCACAAATTTTTTTCACTGGTACTGCATCAAGTTTTTACCTTGATTAACTTCAGAAATAACAATACAATTTGAAACTTGTTAACGGGAGAGGAATAATATATCAAACGCCCTATTACGTTTTTAACCCACTCAGAAACGTAAAGTAAAACAAACATCTCAGTTAATTAATAAATGCCACCAAGCCCGTTCTAAATTAAATTTTAATTATATTCATGAATAGCCAGCCCAGAAAAGATAGAACTCCATAATCCCTACAACTCTACGGAATATTTCCCGAATATTTCATTTACTCCTTCCTTTTTGTATATAAAATTTGAAATAAAAATGAAAATTTAGTCGAAACAGTAGCAAAATATTTATTCATGAACATTCTAAATCATTTAGTGATGCTTTGAGAGGTGAGAAATAATGAATTATGTTGAAAATTTACATACCTGCGTAAATTAAAATAACGACCAGGCCACGGAAAACGTTGCCCCATGTTCTTGTCTGAACGTTATTTACGTGACAAGTCATTTTTTTCATAAAAAATCACAGCATTGTCAAACCGGATTAAAATTAAACAAATTTACACTTTCCTTGCAAAGAGCCTTTTTCACTGCTGCTTGTCATAATTTTTATTTTCTATTTCACTTATAAATTTCATTCGACATCTGTACAGTGTACACGTGCCATGGGGGTCAAGAGCAACATTTAGCACACCCACACCCAATGGAAGCCGCAGCGACACTGAACAGAGCAGCACATTCTCAGCTGAAGGCTGCCCTTTAGACATTGAATTTCTCAATGTAGATACCACATGAATATTTAAAGGAGCACAGCTTATTCCTACCGAGCTAGCTATATTTCAACGCATCAATTACTGCATTACTACAACCTTTCGATGATTGTGATTAAAATTTTTAGATTATGAACATCAAACAATGACTTTTCAATAGAATTATGCTAATTATATTGCATTATTGAACGGACTTGACCAATTTGAGAGCTCCAAACATCCAAAACATTTATAATCTAGCAGTAAGCTGCTCAAACGAATATTAATTTAATACTGAAAACTATGAACTCAAAATTATACCATCGTTTTCGTAAAAGCCTTCATTATCAAATATTTAATTTCACTATATTGAAAAACAATATTCATTAATTATATACATTATAAAGTATTTCATTATTACAGGATACCACGACGATGCTAGCTCAGGTTCAAAAGGTTGTTGCGCTAAAATAATCGAATTTACAAGCAAGTCAGAAAGTCATCAAAGAAGTAAATTAATACGGTGTTCAGTTAGGAAGTTAGGAAGTTGATCCAACATCAGGTAAGTGCGCAGGCATGAAACCTGACCTCAGGCTCAACCCTGACCTCAGGCTGAACCCTGAACTCAAACGGCGAATGCGAAGATTGCCGGAGAACGATGATCGTCGCTGGGTATTCATGAAGTGTAGGATATTATAAGTGGAAGTGGATATTCATAAGTGTATTTAAGCCGAGGAAAATTTGGTAGATCATTGATAGATATTCATGAAATGCATGGATGTTATGAAACTCGAGTTGTTTTTCGTAGAGCTTCGCTGGATTTTCATGAAGTGGAGTGGATACTATGTAAACGGAGGTGTGATGATGTTGGGTTCAGTTGATAGATAAAAAGTTTTTATATTTATTCATGAATTATTATTATGTAATTATTATTATTATTATTATGTTGGGAATATTTATTCCCAACAGTTTAGAATTGCGATCATAATTAGACTATTAACCTACAGAGAGACTATAAAGAGGAGAGGGACTTCGCTCTGCCCTGCCGAGACAAATATATGACACAAATGAATACGCGTCGAAATGAAAAATACAGAAAGATAATTCAATTATCCAAAATACAATAATTCATAGCCACTTATTGAAGAGCACTAATCCATATTACAACAGGTACTATTCCGACAGTAGTGTGGATAACCTTCTTACAGGAGGATTATTGTGTAGATCCGTGATATGCATTCAAGAAATGCGTGGATTTTATCAAACTAGAAGTTTTTTCGTAGATCTTCCCTGCAGATTCATGAAATTTAGTTGTTATTGCGCTACTCGAGGATTATAGTGTAGTTTCCCACTGGTTATTCAAGAAATGGAGTGGATGTTAGGCTAGTCGAGACTTAGTTTGTTGCTACACGCACTAAGTTCATAAGATCTCGTCAATATTATTCAACTCACACTTATTATCAATTATTAATATTCATGAAGTTTCGAGGATATTGATAAACTCGCGGCTGTTGTTGACAATATAGGGCATTAGAGAGGTCATGTCAATATGGCAAAGCCCATGTTCAGGCTATCTTTCGAAACTATTGTACCTGAGTAACTACTCGCATCTTCTCCGTTATATTGTGTTTCATATAATAAACACCACGTGAAACATGGTTAATTATTTATATTTGTGAGTCTTGAACTTTGCATAACATAAAATATACCATTTATTAAACGGTGCTATATATCTCAAGTTTATATTTGTTTATATACATTTTTCAACCAGTAAAACTTTATTGTGTTCAATATAGATTGTGAGTTGCTGCAAGAAACTCCAGTTACGCCAGTTGTGCAGACATGTTTCTTATGATTTGAATAACCTCTATTATTGAATGATATAGTATATAGTATATATGAATGATATATTATATAGTATATATAAATAACCTGATGAGTTTAAAAATTAGCCTGCTCGTATCTCTCTTTATTTTAGCTTTTTTGACATTATTTGTAACAAATGTTAAGCACAACAGGACCGGCATTATGGGAGTTTTGGCATCTACTATAAGTTTAAAAAATGAATTTTGTTTTCTTTCGCATGCATTCATTGCGGAAACCGAATTTTTGCGTTCCCGTACCATCAGTCAATCGTCGTTTTGTCATAGAACTGTTTATGATATTGTTATTAGATTAGAATTTTTTTGCAAGTAATGAATCATAACAGTATGAACATAATTTTTTAATATATATTTCTTCAATAATTTTGTTGCGAGGAAATGTCATTTTTCGAAAGATTACCCACCTCTGAGTTATAGGTATATACTTCAATAGGCTAGTCTGACTAGAGTTCAGCCTATATACTAAATAATATTTTTAATAAATCATTTACTCAATTGATTGCTTGAAGCAGGTGCTTGTTTTGATGACTTTTATCTTTCTACTAATTCCGTTTAAAAGAAATCAACTTTTTTTTGATATTACTAATCGCGGATTTGCATCAGTAGAAACTCTTAGATTCCCAATCAATATTTTACTTATTGGACGAATTTATTGTTTCACGTTCAAACAATCCTAAGCGATAATATTATTACCTTTATAATGGTTCGCTGTATGTAATTGTACGTTTGTACATGATAAACTTTCATAAACTTTACAGAATTCTACAATATAATATTAGCCCATCCAATTAACAGTGCAGAATTCTTCAATATATTTACCCGTCTCACATACTTTAGTGTGTTTTGCAATTATCCAAAACATAATGAAACTGAAGAACTGCCAGAACGGAAACTCTTTATTTGAATTCAATTTTCTTCCATGTATTCTTCCATGTATTCTTCTAAACATGATGCATGTATATCAATTAGTATTTAGTATAGTACGTGACTCTTAAATGACAAACCTTGTGCTAAAAATAAATGAGTCGCACATACTCATTCACCCGAACATTCTCATTCACTAAAGAATTCTTATATTATTTATAACTCAGAGGAAACGCTTCTCAAAGCCAGTGTTTAGATATTGGATGAAGCGATTTCTATAATATCCATTAATTAATGAAGCGACATTTACTACCTTCAGCACTTCATTCTCACCGTAAGCCTTTAAGCCTTTCATCAAACTTAGTTATACAATAATTTCGGTATTTCTCTCTGATATACATAATTAGTGAAGTTGATATATGATCTCATCTAAATTGGAAAGTTCTCGTCCTGATTTTTCTCATATTAGTGAGTGAACATAATCAATAAAAATAAATTTTTCTTAAGAAGAAAATTAAAATACTGGAAATATTCTGCCATAATGTCACTGGCGACAAAATCCGTTTTATTAACACCGCTTTCATCAACTGTTATGGAACGTAATAATTCACCTCACACGCCGCATGATTTCTTATTAAGGAGACTGGCCGCCCATTGTATATTTAATCTCTAAATTTAATGCGGAGACACGCGCTGTTCCTTTGTGCATCGCATGATAGCCCCGGACGCTGCATTCTTGTACGTCATCTTTACGACCAAAGCCCATTTGCTTGACGTCTCGTCGGGTCCTCAACGTCACGATTAGGAGAATTTTTTAGCCCTGCTCTAACGAATTGGAAACATCGTCGACTCAGGGAGAGACTAAATTAAATTCGTCAATGCTGCGCCAGATAATGATTAAATATTTTGCGGTACATAAAATTACGAGGAAACTTATATTAAATGCACTCTGATTTAGAATATAAACTATAATTCTAATATTTATATTGGAGAAAACTCGGCTGAAAAATAAGGCAATTAATTTTAATAGCATTTTACTAACTTTTAATTGGTTATGCTATTCAATTCGGAAGAACAATTAAGGAAATTTACGGTATCTGTGACATTACATCTTCTAAATTGCCTAGATAATTAATAAAAACAAGCATATATGTTACATGGAGATCAAGTTATAGCGTTGAGCAGTGTTGAAGAGCTACTACGACGGATTAACTAACGTATGCAGCTAAGCATCGGTCTTGCGGATACGGTAACGTTGAATTTAAAATTACATTCAAATAAATTTGTTTAATTATGAATGTAAGAGTTCCGCTCATCGAGTGTGGTGTACGTAATCGTATACGTGAGATCGAGGAATTTCAGATTGCTGTGAATAAGTACTAAAAATTACTTACATTTATCATTCACGCGCTGGAGAAAAAAGCGAGGGAGAAGTCCATTACCAGCAAATTTCTTGCTTATAAATCTGCCTAACTGACAGAAATTACTCGTTCATCTAAAGTTAGACATGAGCAAATGATGTTGACGAAATAGTTTGCCCCGTTTTTCATCGGCAGCTGAAACCATTATTGGCCCTCAGCAAACTTCTTATCAGCTTTGGCAGCCTCTGCGCTCTCTGCGATTGAAAGAATCGCTGGGAAATTTTTTTGGCTACAGGCAGTCCATTAAAAGTGTAGAAGAATTTGAAGTTGTGCGCGAAGCGTCCTTTGTTTTAGAGGCTGGACAGTAGACTGGACAATATTAGTTTATTGTAGCGCTGAAATATTTCGAAAGTTGGCAGAATATTAATGGCTTCGTCCCTGAATGGTTGCAGTCGGGACAACTTCAGAGATGTTGCTGGATGTAGTCTTCAACAATAATTATTGTGCTAAACAATAAAATATAATACATACAAATGTAAAATCTTACATTTCTTTGGCCTATTATAGAGTCAAGATATTACGAAACTATTTATTTACATCAACAATTCAACCACTTTTTCTACTTTATTTATTCACATTTATGAGGTGCCCGTTTCGATGACAATCGCATCTCAACGCGCCAAGTTAATACCTAATTGTTTTCAAGATTGGCTGTCGCGGAATGAGGCTTGTGGGAATGTTATCGTAGAATATTGTTAGGACTCGGACCGGCTTTAATGAATTATAAATATAATTATCTTTAATATTATTTATATAATTATCTGTATTATTATATATATATAATTATCTGTAATATCAAGGCCTTGGTTCATGGATAGTAAGTCGGCTTAAAAATGGCTCCTATAAAGAAAACCAAAGAAGATAGAATATCGACCCCATTTTAAAGATTACGCTATAGCATCATAAAATAGAAAGAATAGACTTACACATGACCCGTACATACTTCCACTATACAACATCAAAGTTAAATTCTTCTGCAAGGAAATACGGAACAAAAATACGATACTCATCAAAAATATCTTAAAAATTTACACTCTATCGAAAATTCGCAAATTTTAAATGCGATATAATTTCAAAATGAAACTAATTGTATAGGATTTATAATTAACGTGATCATATATGTACATGATAATCAATTCCATTATTAATTATCTGTACCCAGCATGACGACATTCAAAGAACACTCATAACAAATAAAATTCATTATTTTTAAATGGCTATTGCACAAGCTATCCGAAGTTATTTATAGATATTTTATTTTGTTTGTCATTTACTTTAGAGAAAATTTTACTCACTGGAGGCAATCGCCGAAAATGTTTTTAACATTATGAACTATGTATTTTATTTAATTTAGATGCAAGAATATCTCACGGAATTTTCAATTAATTTCGAAGATCCGACGTAAGCCCGATTTTCGTTATCGGTCACAAAAATTTCGAATTGGAAGGCGTCTCGTGAGACTGCAGTTATGCAGATGAGGCGCTTGCTAATCACAATTTAATGGCACCAAATTCAATAAACGTAGACTAGAGAAGCTGCAAACGAGCAGCGCTGTCGGGCCACGATTGCTGTCTTTGAGACAGCCATGCCATGCAGGAGCGTCCCGAGCAATGTTGGCCGCTGTTCACCGCGGCAAACTATTCACTATTAAATTTTGGACGCACGCTGGAGCTACCGAAAGCAATGGTGCGCGGCTCTTCGAATTCTTCGAGCCCAATTTGCCAGCGTGATTGTCTAAGCAAAGTTTGTATGGCTATCAAAAGCCTTACATTAGATTTTATTTTGCATTAAACAGTTAGGAATAGCAACCAATACAAGGTAAAATAGTTTATAAAATGTTATATGTCATTTTATACATGGAGGGTAGAACATCCAATACAAAGTAATTAAATAATATGATCCTCAAAAGCCTTTTACTAGATTTTACCAGTGCATTGAGGCCAGACTAAATGGTCTTCAAACAACTTAAATTTAGTTATAGCTTAGTGTAGCATCAAACGTTTACTTTCGTTGAAATTACGTGACAACGTTTACTTTCGTTTAAATTATTAAAAAATTATATTATTTTAATGCTTCTGCTCGCATCTTAACAGATCCTTTAGACTAAAAGTAAATTTTGAATTTACTCAATTTAATAACAACATGCACGGGAAGAAAATGCAATTTATTAGGCATGTAAATTGTATTACTCAATCATAATTGTTCTTGAATGTGAAACGCTCGATGGAAATTAAAAAAAATTGATGGTTCACCAGCATTCCCGGAAGTATTTTGGTATCACATAATTTTTTCCTAGATCTGAAAAGACTTATTACGGTAACTTAATTAATTCCGAAAGAGAAGAGCACCGCATTTTCAGTGATATTTAGCATTGTTTACAAGAGCGAGTTCAGCCTAATTTTTTTTAGTTTGTTTCATTGACATGTAGAGAGTTGACTAGGTTAATTCCTAATCCTGGTGTGGCCGTACCCTATATATTTGATGACGTTATATATGTAACTTACTGTAACCAATCTAATTTATCGTTATCTTCGATTCGCATTGACATTGTTCATACAGTATATAATGATGCGTTTATAGAGTCTATATATTTAGTGTAGCACGCGAATGGTGCTATCTAAACGCTGTAGTAGAGGCCGATATCATTTATAAAATATTCCATAAGACCAATAATTCTGTACATATTTTCATGAATACAAGTTGTAGTAGCTGTTAATCATTATGATGATTCATAAAAGACCCTTACATAAAAACACTATCAGTAAATCTACAGTTGCGTATGTAGCAATGACGGAAATTAAACGAATGACGGAATTAAAGCAATGACGGAAATTAAACGAATGACGGAATTAAAGCAATGACGGAAATTAAACGAATGTCACGTACGCACAAAATGTACGCCCACCTCGTAAATACAACACCCAATCAGCGAGGTCAAACGAGCATTTTGGACGTAATTACAAGCTAGGTTTCCTGCCATAGTTTCGGAGTCTCAGCGCTGCATTGCACGAGGTCAAGTTATTGTGTTCGTTGTTTGCAAAATGCTTGGAATTTTCCCTTCAAAAATAGAATAAACAGCAACAAAGTTAGCCGGGGGCCTCAATTTAGTCCAGCGTATTCGTTCTTGTTCCAATTTGTAGGACGACCCCTGCTAACTGGATCCCTTTGGCCAATTACTGAGCCTAGGGCTTTTTTTTTCGAGCCAAAAACGAGGATTCGGTCAACAGAGACTACCCGCTCAGCTCTTTATGGTCGCATGATATTTTCCCCTAGAGGCAAATAAAGATAACTCTATTATGCGCTGGGGAAAAAGATCATTTTTATGGGGAATAACAAATCTGAGTTTTAATTAATTGCCGCAGTGTAATGGGATGGAGAAGTCTCTCTCATTGGCTCGCATTAATGAGAAAAGTTTGGCTTATTTTTTAACAAATTATGGAAGGTAATTTTGACCTTTGGAATTTTTTTATTTTTTAGTGCGCAGAGGGAGATCTTTTGCTTTGCTGTAAAAAATATCTTAGATTATTTCAGATGCTTTTAAGCCAATCGGTGCACTATGTAAAATAATAACGTAAGGGTATGAAATATTCCAAAATTTCGAACGAAAAGCAAATTAGTTCAGCCTTTATCCGGCCTGATCAAGATTTACTTATTACAGAACAGGAAAAGTTGCACATTTCAACCAAATAACATTATTTATTCCGATAATAAATAGAGTGACATAATATATTTTATAACCCGGAACAATCTTATCCTCTTCGTAATAGATCAGAGCGACGCGCGGTCATTTCTGAGAAGCCGTTCGAATTTGTGTCAGCAGAAGCTGTTCGCCGCGACGATGGCCAATTATATGAGCGGCTATTTTTCCCGCGCTTGTTATAACAGCTCGCACAAAGGTGAGACCAGCCGTTCCTGACGTCCTTTATTCCAGCAGGTTTTTATCTTTTATGCTCGTCTCGCCATTGTTGCGCGGACATGAATCTTATTAAAGGACAATGCTTTCTTAAAAAAATTGAAATATTACTTTCTTGAAAGAAGTTTTTTAAATCAAATAAGATAGCATGGGTTGAATAAATAAAATATTCCGATCGATAGTCATACATTAAAGATAGTAGAAAATTTTCAATGTAATCATACGAACCAAATTCTTGTCTAAATTTAGTTTGTTATACGTATTCTGAAAATTAGGTTTCAGTGCGATTGGAAATAAATTTCGTTCATTGCTTCGAAATTTTAGACCTTACATGTAACGAATCTTCACAAAAATTCATTCGTGAAAGGCGCAAGTATTTATGGTTCCCGTATAGCTTAATTATTAACCTTTTTTAAATCATTTTCAAATTACTGGACATTTATCATTCACAACTCCATCAGCCGACAGACGAGATAGTGGACAGGTAATCTCTGGCTTAGAATTAGAAGTAATGTCGAATGCAACATTCGACATTTTTCCAAAACATTTTGGCAGCTTTTAGAATTTTAACTAAGCAATGTCATTTTGGGAATTAAATTTACATAATCAAATTATTTAAATTGAATAGTAGATAGCGACAAAGTACACATCGTCAGATAGCGACAAAGTAAACAGCGTCAGATAACGACGCTGTGTACTTTGATTTATCTGAACTTACTGAGAGAAAATCTTATAAAAACGGATTAATTCACTTTACGATCTGAGACAGAGAAAAATTTAACAAATCCTAATTTGATGTACGGGTAACGTGAAACAGGCGAAAACTGAGAATTTAATATAAAAAATAATAATATTTTTAATAATACTTTTTAAATTATTATATAATCAATATAATTATTGTTTAGTATTAAATATTATATACAACAACATACTCCTGATAACATTTCAGCATACCGATCTAAACTCCAACAATTATTTGCAATTTAGATCAGCGTTATTTCATATACTTTTCAACAATAATTTGTCAAATTTATACAGTGCATTTTTTCCCAATCGCACATCAGAAACTCTACTGCGACATTTCCATGACTTGTGGCCAGGGCTGAACATTTTTTTCTTGTTTGAAGATCGATGTTTGTTTTTGCGCTCGCGTATAAGAAGTAAGGACTATTCCGCATCTGTGTCCTCAGAATCTCCCCAAACTTTGGATCATAAAAAATCAATTTCTGCAGACTCGTTTTAACTTCTCATTGATTCGTCATTGGTTTTTTATTCTTTTTTTCTCGATTGTCCAAAAAAAGCGTGTTGGGCAATGGTCACCAAGCGTCTTTAACGTCTTCTTGATATGAAAAGAAATGAGTGTGTCAACTTTATCTGAGAATACTTCCGAATAATTCCTCTAAATTACTCTATTTTATTGAATTTTGCTGTTACGTCTCTAATTTTTTATCATTCAATCTCTATTTTCTCTCGTATTTGCGCTCGAAATTAAGGAATAGCATTCATGAAGTTGAGATTGACTTCTGCCCGAACGTGCGAAATTAGGTTTCCAAGTCTACATTGTTGTAGTACTTCAATACAATCAGGTTCGAAACTATAAAATTCGAGTTCGACTGAATGCAATCAGCTTTGATGACAGAATGCTTGCTGCCAATCTTCGACGCAGTTCACAAAATATCCAATCTCCAGAGGCAAGTCCAATCGTGCTTCATCTGAATGTTTTTATCTTCACTGCCGCTCTGATTGCGAAGGTGTAGTAAAATTTCTTGTGAAAAAAATAATTTAATTTATATTTTCTGACTGAACAAGCAGGACAATATGATATTGGCTGTCGATGTAAAGAAAAACTTTCACGTCACTAAATAAATGTAATTAAAACTGTTAATCGGGTAAATATTCTATCAAATGATACATCATCCGTTTTGCACTTATATCAAACTTATAATTTAACCGAAAAGTTTATTGTTAGCTATTCCTGATGTTTTGTTATTCTTGATGTTTTATCTTTTAGTTTTATTTTTCTTTTAAAGAAGTGCCGTTTGTCGTGATATTGTTTAATAATAATTCTCGTTTACGACAGTCCGCAAGAAGAGTGCCCAGCAACCAGCACAATTTGCGTGTATTTTTGAAGAGCATCTCGTGCCAGAAGCATTTAAACAACTCCTGGTGCTTATCTTTCGTGCATGAGCTCGCCACGCCGGCCGATGAAAAAAAGGGGAGCGGTTTTTAGGGGAAAACCGCCGTAAGAATTACCCCAAAGTTTGGACGACGCAATCGCGTGCCAAGAGAGACACTCGCGCCATAGTTCCTGTTTTTTATTTCGGGCGGGACAAAAAATCTAGGAATACGATGAATAGAATTGTATTGAATTTTGTGTGGAGGCTCTAGCATTTAGAAATGTGAATTTATGAATTGAGTCTCAACAAATTCATACCGTGATTAAAATGTCATAAATTTCCAAATTTATTCACAAATGATCAATCCCAAAGAGTACAAATTTTCTCATTTCAGAAATTAATTTTGACATATGAGTTTAAAATCATTAGACGATGATCTTGAAGTAACTTTCTTGAACCCAGTTCACGAATATGAAAGCCCACAGCATTTCGAGAAAATTGCTCTGAGAATTTTTCATGAAGTTGTCAGCTCTAAAGTTTGAAACTCAAGTCCAAATATTCACTTATGAGGCTTCAGAAATTTGCATACTTTTAAATTAACAAGCGTTTACTGATAATTTCATTATCTGACTCGTAACATCTTCACGAGTTTTTAGGGAATAAAATTTAAAGACTGCACTCATAATTAAAAATATGTCATTCACATGCCTTAATAGTTGTTTCATCGCATGTTAAACTGATATATGCCAATATAGTAAGCTACATGATATTGAATTGGGACATCTCCGATAATTCTTGTTCTTCATTGAAATACTCGTGTTCGTGTTTCCTTAATATACTGAAATTTCTACGATAAACGTTTATGTTCATGTTTTAACGAAGTTGAGTTTTCCTTTAGAATTACATGCATTTCCTAGATAATCCTGGTAATTAGACGTTTTTTCACTTGCTTATGTCTGCTTATCCTTATAATAATTACCACAATCCTGGATCCAGAAATATTTTATTGCGGTTTCCATGCACTAGAAAACTATAAAGTTAACTCCATAAAAATCTTATTGCAATTTTTCATCACTATTGATGAGGATCGTATTAGCAGTCAAAAGTGTATGCCAAGTATTCTATATCTCTAAAAATGTATCACTTTTCTGCTTGCATGTTTTCTCATCATCAAATAACAGCGTTCTAATTACGTAGCGCAAATCAATTAGAGCGCTATAATATATCTGCAACCATTAATCTAATTCGCATGTCGGTTTATTTTTATTTTCGCGTTCTAAACGAAATCGAAACACTCATATGCACTAATTATTATAACTACCATTAACATTACATGTCCATAACAACAATTCTTTCTGCATAAATCAGCGAAACTAAAAGGATGGAATAATGAAAAAGAATTATTTCGTCTGTCCTTTAGGATGAAATATTCCTAACGCGCTATAGGAAGGATGAAATATGAGCGTGCTGTGTATTCCAGTTGGAACTCACCTCAATGGTGCATGCGGCTGTTCAGTCCTAACCTCCCATTCCATTCAAACTTCCTGCTTCGGATGCAAAGGAATATTTGAACTTGGAATTGAGTTGCACGAAGCTTTGGCCGGCAGTCACTCCAGGCTGCCTCGAGTCAAAAGTTACAACTTGTTTGCTGAGTCAAGGGAATCGCAGGTGTCCGCAAAAGTTCGGTTGTAGAATAACTTTCCTATTAAGCATACGACGATAGATCGAGCTTCAGCCTTTCGATCTTCTGAAGCGACAACCAGGGTCTGATATTCGTGTTTCTTGGGATTTGAATTGATTTTATGTAATATTACTTTTCACCACTTTTCATCGAAGCAGGATTCGTCGTTTGACAGTTTGTTATATGTTGAATGATCTATGGCACTGAGACCTCAATGTAAGCTGAATATTGGCTCTAATTTTATCACTAATTTATCCATACATAGCAAAACTATTAGAGAAATTCAACCAAATATATCTCCATGTTCTCAATGGTAGGAATCCCACAATTCATAACATTGACAAGCATTTTCTTCTTCCCATTCTTCGGTACAAGATTAAAGCTCATCCTCCCTGACATCCTCCGTAATGAATGAACACTGCTGGCCATTATATTCCAATTACGGCATCATTCATTATCATAAAAGGCGTCTGGTGGACACAAGTGCAATTGGTTGGAAACTCAAAGAGCCGACGAAAAATTAGGGGTTCATTTTTCCAGCCTGGCGCTGCTAATTTGATGCTGCCAGCTCCGACGCTCGCAAACTGTGAAGGCTGGAGCCGCTGATCTGAGCCGTGACTTGCATGGTCTCTGCCTGTGATCTTCCTTTTACAGGATTACGGAGAATATTTGGATAATTTACTGCAGAATCAGAGTATTACTCGTATAGAATCGGAAATATTAATTACATAATGCATAATTAGGACATATTAATGAATTAATTGCAATTTTTTTAATTTTCCTTAAAGGAACTATTATTGATACACTATATATTTGATACTTAAATTATTGGTTAATTAAGTGTGTTATGAATTTATATTCCTTCTAAACTGCAGCAACCCTTTGTCCTCATCCCCAAATTCACACAGTCTTAAATATACCCTTGCTGTATCCTTCTTTTCTTCGGATCAATGAGGCCTCAATGTGTTCACAAAAACATGATTAATTCTGATGCCGAATAAAACTAAGGGATAACGAAAACATTAGAGGAACGGGTACAATTTTTGATTATATTTTATTTCAAGTAATCCTTCCCATCCCGTTTGTTCGACCTCCAGTCATGCGCATGAATATGTAGCCGCCCAAATTATTGGTCTTTTTAAGTCCGCTTGCCGAGCCCAACTGCATTCAAAGCTGCAAAAGAATAGCGTTGTAAAGCTGGTGCTGCCTCAGACATAAACTATAACTTTAGGTTCTTTGGTTTGAACAACACAGAAGAGGGAGTATGAAAAGTGCACCAAGGAGAGAAAGAAAGAGAGATTGTTGTGGAAGGAAAATTTTATTCTGAACATACATTTTTATTCTGTACAATTTTGCACATGTCCGGCCATTGTACTTATACGATAGAAATTCTTGAGAAAAATATTACCTATATATTATATACAGCGTACTGTTTCACTTCACCCAAAGCACTGATGCTTCTGTATACATCGAAATGATTTCAACGCGAACTATTGGATACTACGTACAAATATATTTTTTACCTGCTGCAATAAACGTTTATCAGTGTTCCAATTCATCACTTGTATAAAGCGCAGTAAAGGGTTGAATCAAACAACTTGGTTTAGTCGTATTATCATCATTATAACCTGCGGCTGCTCTGAAGGTCTTCTATATTAAGCCTTGTCTCTTTAAAACAGACGCTCATTAGCAACAAATTAATTTAAATTGTGAGCCGAGAAGGTGCTAACGAGCACGACTAATACGACGACATTATTCACTTTTGGCGGAAAAATCTTTGCAAGGAAAAAAGAGTCTGAGGGCTGGAGCGCCGGCTCAAAGAGATTGGAAGAGATTAGCATTTTGAAGTTTCATCGATATTTTGAATTTGAAGAAAGAATCCGGTCTAAACTGTCAAAATACTCGATACATTCTAATTAAGTTACTGCAATAATCACGTTGGCAGTTGCGATTAAATCTTTTATAGACCCAGCTTTAATCTCAAAGAAATTTCTCCAGTAAATTCTACATACTTCTGATGATGAACCAGGAATAGCAGAAGCCACTTGCACAGTCAGGATGACTACAAAAACTTTTAAGTGGATTTCAAAGTTAAATTTGTTTCCGAATTGAGAATGTCCGCGTGTGGAACTTGGATGCAATTACACAGTCATGTAGGCGATGTCTCGGAGCGTCGAGACGAAGGGTAACTCCGTATGACTTATGCGACTTATCGCAGGAGCAATGCAAAGCCGGCAAACTTGGTGATTAATGTTTTCGCACGAGTTTGGCCTGTGTTCTCTGATAAATTAGCAGGGCAGTTCTTATTTGGTTATTAGATTTTGATCACTAACATATTTTTTATGAAAAATGTTTTCATTATATTTCCTCACTGTAACTGTATAACTGCGTATTATAAATAATTAAATTTCAATTTGTTTTGTTTTTAGCGCATTTTCTCATTTATGGAAAAAAGCGCTCTTGTGCTCGTCATGTCCGTCCGTGACGTCCGTCCATGACTTCACGTCACGGACGGACGAGAAAATGCGACAAAAGATGGAATTCCTAATTCTAAATTAGAAATTAATATCATTTGGTAGCTTAATTGCGTATTAGGAAGAAATTTCAAAGAAATAAATAGTATGGAAATCCATCGTATTTTCATTAAAACGTTTCCGAAACAATCTCTTTCATCTGTTCAGAAATACGAGTACAATCGATTTTTACAGATAATTTTCATCCAGTGAAAACTGGATGAAAACTGGACAACTGAACTTGACAATTATGTGAAAAACCATCGTCTTCGAAACTTTTTCATATGTAGTGAATTCTTGAACAACTAGTATCGGAATAATTCTTCAAAAAAATTTTCTATAGATATTTTACGAAGAATGATATCATTTCAGGTTTAAACGAACATATTGATGCAAATTTATGCGGACAAAATTAGCTCAGTTAACCTTTAGTTGACGATTTCGACCTCATGCTGATTTTTCTAAGTTTTCTTTATTTTAGGCAAAAACTTACAATGATATACAATTTCCGTAAAATAACGGACATGGCTGATTGATTGCTAAAATTAGAAAATTGTGATACATTTTTTACTAATTGAATTTCAAGTTTTCAACCTTCAATGAATGCTTTGAAGCTTTTGCAAAGGTTGTTTCTTCTCAACTATTCTCTGGACATCACAAGGCTGGTCCATCTCACAACCCTAATAGAATTCAACTAATGCTTAGGCTTCTGCCTAAGAGTCGCTGCATTCGACTTGAAATTATTCTGGGACTGCTTGGCCACCCGTTCGAAATCAGCTTCAGGTCAGAATACCCTTTTCGATTTTATGTGAGTATGAGCAGGGTTGCCTAGCCGAGTCATACTGAGCTTGCAAGCTGCCCATAGACTGTTCTACAAACCCATAGCGAAATTAAGCGGACATAGAGTGGCTGATTTACATGCTCCCCGAATCCTAGGCGGCACCTATTTTCGAGTCATTCCCGCATCAAAATTTTTCTTAAGGAATCTATGCTGAAGCCAACTCAATTTTTGGAATATTAAACACGATATTCTTAAGTTGTTATCCAAGCATTTAAGCTCAAAAACCTGAAATTCATTTATTTGAAAAATCTGTAATTAAATTTACGCATAATAAATTTAACACTCAAACATTAACCTCGCTAATAACGCTTAACCTCTGAGCTCAAATTCGTTCAAGTTCTTCAATTTCCATGTTACATTCCTCATATAAGCGTCCCCTAATTCATAAAACTTTTCCAATACTAATTGAATGAAGTCTGGCCAACAAAGGATAAACATGCGGACCCACCTCGAGTTCAACCTAAAATAAGGCTTTAGGTCCAAATGCATTAAAGAATTATTGCACTTTCCGATTATCAAAATAAATAACCTACTCTCATATTGCATTTAAAAACGATCACAGGTAACGTTTGTTATAAGGAAAAATTATCACTTGAATTTCCAGCAGGGAATCGCTCACGCATGTAGCTATTTATCTATAAACTACAAATTTCTACGAGTCTGACAGTGACAGTACAACAGCTTGTGTAAAATATTCTCATATAACTCTTACACATTATTTATTCGAGTGACTTTCATTCGGAAGCTTGCGCTTCTTCCTTGGGGACAATAGTTTTCTATGGAAGCTCCGTCTAATCTCGACGCTCATTAGCGTGAAGAGTCCTTTGGCTATTTCTCTCGGGAATTCATCGCAGAGTTCTTCCCTCTCTTCTCCTTGAAGAATACCCTTCTTCATGCAGCATTGCCCAAAATATTCTCGTTTATCTCCTTCAAGAGCATAATTATTTGGGTCTGTTTTTTGCATTATTTCCTGACTCCCGGAACACTCTGCCGACGAGCGCAGATCTACCCATGAACAAATATGAATTCGCGATTTTTTTTGTTTTTGTCGTGGATTTCCCGGGAAGGATATTGAGGCAAATGTGGTGATTTGGAACGTTAGACTTCTTTATCACAAGAATTAATTCATTTTTGTGCATGTCCCGATAATAATTCGCAATGAATTCGCTACATTCCTAGGAATCAATCACGGGTAATGCTTTTCTTTTCCATGACCTCGTAACATAAAGTTATTTTTATCAATCCTAGGGTCAATTAAACTAAATCATGAATGGTATTAAAAAAAATTGTAATATGATGATATACGTCAGAGCTTGAAAGAAAGAGTCCGATTTTACCCTATGTATTTTTGTGATATGGATAATTATTTCTTGGTTAGAAACAAAAAACAAATATGAACTATGATTTATCAACTATGATTTTTATCAATATTTTTCATTTTAGAGGATCAAAACATGTTTTGAAATGCATTACAGACCTAATTTTTTTATCGACAAACCAATGATATTTATCTTTCATGAACCGTTCTAACTGTCAGTTTCCCTAGAGTTTTCTCCATGTTTTACATTAAGAACTCGGCTTCTTGGTTTGAAAATTCAGTTTAGCGCACGAGATTGCAACAGCAGAGAAGACGGACTTGTACAAAATTGCCTTCAGTCTTCCGGGACAAGCTTAAGCCACGGGAATTTTCCTTGCGCGAAAATATCGAGTATTTTCTCAGGAGATGCAATGCTGAGGACACTTTTATTTAAACCAGGAGGAGTAACCCGAAAAGATTTTCCCCTCACTCTGAAGTTCAACATGGAGAACAGAACTTCGGTCTTCCTTTAAATATTACAGAAGAGTTAGGTTATGAGGTGTAATAGAAGTTTTCTAAGCGTTGTGATCTACTCATAAATGAAACTCGGAGCCACGACTGCTCCACCTCATAATCTATCCACATTATGATATGCATATCATAGCCCGGTACTATTGCTACTGTATTACAAACCTATCCAATTTTGAATGTGGCTTTATGTTATGTTATCTGCAAAAATTGCATTCAATCATGCTTAATTCCGGCGCTCTTATTTAGAATAAAATCAAAATATTTGGATTCATCCCACTCTACGGTACTTGCCACATCATCATCACTCATTAATGTAGCAGCATAATTCACCTCGTCACTTTGGATTATAAACAAATTAAGGAGCAGCTTGCAAACATAACTCAACAAGTCATTTACTTCTCTTCAGGCGCCATCTTCACCATAATTTTCTAAAGTTCACCGCACACACGGGAGGTTCATCAGCGAGTTTGCACGTCTCCGCTGTGTTTGCGATGCCATTATCACCAACTGCGGCTCCTCCATCACCCAATTTTGTGGCAGGTCTCTGGCACGATACACCCATCAGCTCTACAAGCAGTGCAGACAGCCTCCATTTCTGCCGATGGAAAACTCTTGGCGTCGCCCAACAGGCTTTTAACGGAAGGCGTTCGCCTCTTCTTCTGCTGTTCGAACAGCTGTTGCTTCTGCTGCGATCCAACAAGGGTTCAGGTACTCGCATGGGCTTTGGCTTTTCGGTGGATGCGAAGGATATTTCGTTCGAGCTCATGCTGAGAAGTTATTGCAGCTTCAAACACTCAGTTGAACAGTAGAGCGCTTTTGGAACTCATTTTTGGTTCGCTGTACGGAGTTATGGTGTTGTTATAAATCTGAGCAGTGGCTTCAAGTATTGATGTAGTTTTTAATTTCATTGATGTAGTTTAATTCCTTTTTTTTTAATTCAAATATTATACACTTCCGTGACATTTGTCTAAAGTGTTTCCGTTTTGGAGAACAGTTGCGATTGAACAAAAATGAATAAAAAAAGTATAAACAAATCTCAATAATGATTTCTTTTACGTCACTGCACCAACGAGTACAGATATTATACAATTTATAACCAATGAAAATCTGTATTTTTAATCTCGTGTAAGAATTATTTGGAAAAGCTAGTCGCGTGTATGATGGTCGAGCATCATAATAATGAAGTATTTGTTCACTTTAGCGCTTAAAAAATATGAGGCCATAACCTAAGAATCTCACGTGTTTCAACAACTGAAGTTTTCGAACGAACATTAACGAATCTCAACTTTCAGCAACTGTAAAAAGCGTCGCGCTGTAATAAAAAATCTGGGCCTGTCTAAGAGTATTGTCACAGTGAGAACAAAATTCTTTTTGATTTAATGTTAAAAAATAAGAACCCCGTAGCAAAAGCAACGTATGTTTTGCCCATTGATAGGCCTTGTTAATTGAATGGTCTCGAAACTAATCGTGTTTATGACAAAAATCTATATTCAGTTGGAGGTATTTTCATTTGATCATAAAAAAGAGGCACTCATGGTTGCAGGTCTCGAAGTTCTGCATTAAATGCGCTCCCAATACCGAGTTAAGTCCGATTTATGGTCTAACTTGGAATTTTTTCCCATGTTTATGACGATCAGAGTCTCTTGGGGCCAGAACCTGATTAGCTGTGGCATCGAATTCAGCCTAGGTCCGCGGACTTGAAAACATTTTATTTTGGTCCGCGTTTGAACCAAAAAACTTTCGAAATTTCGCGAAGAGGTTATGAGTATTATATAGCACTCTTAATACTTTCAGGGTTGCCTGTAAACCTGTGAAGCTGGACCGACGCGGTAAAGAGTCGGAACCGCTTTATATAGAATGTACAAAAATATCCTGATTGAATTTCATAAAAGCCTATAGTCTGATTCTTTTTGATTCAATGCACAGTGATTTTAATTCCACATTTCTTTTTTTACTTGAAGAAATAACACCACCGCTTCATAATTTTTTTACCTTTTTAACTAGGTTCTACCACGTTATCATTCCACTCAAAATTCTCCTCCATGTCATCTTCGCGATTTGCATCATTAGGAAGACCGGTAGGTATTTGAAGAGTGTAACGAATTGATTGGACTATCTGTCTAAAGCGATCATGGCTTCTCCGGCGTCCTCGAAACGACGTCCTTCATCGATAGAGCAGAATTTAAGGGAACGAGCTTGCTTTAAAAATCGATTAGTCAGTGTTGGCGAAGTATAATGAGACTCTGAGAGGCCTTGTCGACGGCAGCGGCAAAAGAGGGCGGCTGTAAGTTTGAGTGATTGAGACCTTGGAAGAACTGGAAAGTTCTACGAAAAAGTAGCAATTTAATAGAAAAAAACATATAAATGGATCATATCATAAGATTATTGAATCTTACTAAAGGTGAAAGCTGAAAAATTATGTGAAAAGAGAAAAAAGGGGAAAATATTTTATAAGATGAGGGAAACTGATAATACTGATTTTCCCGATAAGTAAGAACTGATATTGAAAATAATACTGGAAAAATGACTGATATTATTTGAGAGGACATTTCTTCTAATACATGGTTGCTTTCTAAGCAAGACCACGATTTTGAAATAAAATTGCACTTCTATTCTACACTAATAATTTTAATTTTGTTGCAAGAAATTTTCGTAGGATTGTAAATGACATTCTCGACGCATTGCATACGTAATTAGGATACAATGTTTATTTGGAAACAGCACTCACTTATTAAAAACTAAAATTTAGCCAAAATATTTATTCAAAGCAATATGCATTTGAATTCATGTTCCAGTGTAGTGCCTTTTTGTCAAACGCTGTTCCACGTTATTAAGTAGCGTTCAAAATGCCTGCGAATTTTTAGCAAGCTAAGCATTTTTCGGAAAAAAACTCTATTATATACACACGAGTGGATCATATTAACTTAGAGTTGAACATTTTTTCGTCCATCTGTGCATGTGGCGGAGGAGAAAGTTTTACGAGTTATCCCATTCTGTGGATTATTTAAACCTTTAAAAGCTGAAAAGAACATCTGGAACTGAAAGTCATGGCCCAATTTACGATTTTGCAAGCGATATACCTTCCATCTATTTTATGTAATAAATGCCAATCTTGTACGAAATGGGCTTCATAGAAGCTGTTTTAAGTGTTTTTTTCCCCGAATGCGCTGCAAACGCCCTAATTCTAAGACTAAGATGATCATTAAGAACCTCAATCAACTCATCGAGGGATAATTAACGAATCTCATTTCCTGATAATAAAGATTCCTTGAAACATTAACCGGTCTCTTTATAGTGAGTCCTCGAAATGTATTGCAGAATTTTTCAGCCATCATTTGCTAATGTAGTCAGAGTTGATACAATTTCACAAAAAGTTAGCTACTTTTTTAGAGGAAAAACTGCATTTATGGTAAAATACAAAATATCGAACCAACAGTACGATTTGTGCTCTCAAGTTCGAGTAGGGTATGGTAAATCCAAACTTAAATCATGTCACTTAAAATTAACAGCCGCAATTAACAACATTTCTAAAATTATACGTTTTCAGCGGATTCTCCCTTACGATGTTCATGGTACGCTCAAACAGTGTCACCATTATTATTGACATAGGAAATGACAACAGTTTCCCAATATCTTGCTCGTAACAATTACCGGTTCTTAAGAGACTCCTATTTTTTTAAAAGACTGTCTTTTATGGCTTGTTGCGAGAGGTCAAGCTCCTTTACGTATAAGCTCAAAAGTTCCATTGAAGCTCATTAGCATTTACAGCGTCGCCGAGCTATTGAGAAGCCTTCATAAAATCAAGAGCACCAATAAAAACAATTTTTCCGAAGGCAACCTTTTTAAATCCTGAAATGTTCGGTTTAGAGGAAACAAAAAGCAGAAGTCTTCAGCATTTGATGACGTGACTTCTCGGTTCTGTCAATGAGAGAAGATTTTCTCTTGGGGAGCTAGCTCGATAAATCATCTAATTTATATAATTACCATGTTGTTGCTATGATTTTATGTCTCAAATTTATCTCGTGAATCATTAATTTTGTCTTTCATATACCCATTCGAATCACGTTGCTGCGGTGTTTGGTGTAATGACTTATATTTTATACAATCAAAAAAAAGAGGCTTGATGACTTTAAATTATGTTATGGTTTTCCGTATCATTTCTGTTGAAGCGAAATCTCTTCATTTTGGTAAAATAAACCCAGGACAGGCTATTATTCAAATGCATATAGTATTTTTACACAATTTCGGCTTAGGATACAATTCTTGTCCTCTATGGATCCGTAATTGAGCTGACAGTTCCCATTTTCATGGATTGACATTGCAGACCGTCTTCCATTTTCGCTGCAAAACGTTTACTCGATCTGAATTCCTCCACGGACTGACGGCACTCCATTTCCAGAAGACCACTGAAGACCCAGGAGACCGAGGATCCTTGCGGCCTCTTTTGGGCATGCGTCTCTGTCAGGCTTTTGGCCAGACGCGCGGCGCATCATCATTCCGCAGACGTCAGCGATATTTCATGGGTCCAATAAGCCGACAGCGTCACTGGAACAGATTTAGTTTGGGAAACTGATGACGTAGTTTCACAAAACCTACATCTGATTGAAATTCATGGAACTCATCCATGAGAGCAATCCCAAATTTCTGTTTACTGATAAGCGATTGGGTTTGTTTTTGGAGATGAGAAAACAAGCCAAATCTTTGATGAATTCAAACCAAGTCATATTCTAATATAGCAAATTGTATTGTTTATAAAATCTCAAGTCGTTGATTTAGTAGAGAAATGCACAAAAGGCCAGCAATTCTTAGTTCAGGAATGCTCCAGTGGAAAATTAATCACCCGAACTATAAACTATGTGGAAATTTCCAAGACCAGTTCATATATATATTGGTTATTCGTGCATCACTCTAGGATGGGTACATAATATAACTATATACTTCTATTATTCTAAAGACGTCGCACGCTACAACAGCTCAACAACATACAGTATCATTACTACAACAGGCAACAGCTGGAGAGAGCCTTCCTGAGACTTTTCTTCAGTGAATTCACAATGTTCATAGAGAATCAAGCATCTGATCTTTATCCTCTGTTATTGCAGCGATGCGAAAATGCGGCAAAGGAGTATAATTTTTATAACATTTTTTATAGCATTAGATTGTCCTGCATATTCCCACATTCCTTGTACATCCTAAACCTCAGACGTGATTGCGGTTCCTTGCATAGAAACTTCAGAGGTAAATACATCTTCAGAAGAAAAAAAAACAAGTTTCCATGCAATAACTGCAATACTTTCTTCATTCTGTTATGTTGTAAAAAACTAAATGCCACGCATTTATGAAGTTCTCTTTCTTCAACGATGTCTTTAAACCGTTTGCCTCACCTGGACAGGCGTTAGTGCAGTTACTAAAACTATCAGCGCATTACGAGATGATCCCGAGACCATTTGGAATCATTAAAGTTTTTTGGAAACTCAGGAGGGGCAAACTTTAAGTAACTAAGTTGCATTTAAAGTCTCGTAGCGTAGCTGGTCGTGAAAGAGTTCTAGTGGAGAGTAAATTTCTGAAGAAAATTTCATGTGAAAGTTATCCGGCCAGAAATTGTTTTACGACTTGAAGGTTCTTTTCGAAGCAGGAAGTTCGGGCAAACGATTTTTTAGAAAAGGTCTTTTGAAAGCCGTTGGCTATTGAACTCGCAACAAATCAGAGTTAACTGCTGAAGGTACTTCGCGAAGAGCATTGCTGAGCTGATATGTTTCATTAGCAGATGGACTGATCTTCCAGAATCAAAGTCCAACTTCAGATGAGATGGTCAAGCACTCGATTAATTCGCTTCGTGTTTCGAGAACTAAGATTAAATTTAATCCAGTGAGCGAATTAAGAACAAGTAAATAAATTATTCATAGTTAACCTCCATTAATTCTTTTTCACTATAAAATACCCTAATTGTACTGATTAAGATGAGATAAAAAAATTAGCCGTTTTGAAAATACCATCCTTAAACACCCATATTTAATTTAATGTACATAAGACAATTCATCGGAGTTCTTCATTAATTTCCTTATTTTTATCTACATCAAGATACAGTTATCGCCCTATGGAACGATGTGATCAAGGAACGAAATCCTGTGCAAGAAGTTCTTTCGGTCTTAGCGAAATTCATGTTGTGTAGAATGAAGGGGCGGGCAAATGATCGTTTTCTGATTACTATCGTTTTCTATGCACACAGCAGCTGTTAAGCTGTTGGTAATTTACTTCGGATTTATGAATTTTTTAAGAAAACGTTTCATTCTGTACAGTGAGTTTTCATGACGTATCGCGAGATTTTCATCAGGAAGAAGTTAACTTCGAGTCCAGCAAACTGCCAATGATTGTTTGTCTTTTTCGGCATTCGTGGTTTGCATATCATCATTTTTTTGCATCTCATTTTTGGAATAATTTCGGTATTTTCTCTTGCCCAAATAATCGATTTAACATGAAATTTTATGGGATTTAAGGTTTACGGATAAGTAATTTCGAGCAGCAAAGTCATTTCTCTCGACGAATCAATTTCAATCCTCGGGAGGAGGGCTACTGTAAATATAACGGCATAAACTAATCAAGACTCGCTCAGCAAAACTCAAAATTCAGCTCAATTTTTCAAGACCATAACAATTTATTTGCAATTTTGACTGTTATGGGCTCGGCGTCGTTATAAACGTCCCATTAAAACAACATTTGAACGGATTTTTATCGAGGAGCTGATGTGTAATTTCTTTCCGAGCAAGGCTGAAGCCGCACTAAAGTTTATAATCTCTTCAGATGTAAGCAAGGCAGTCGTAAAGTCCCACACAAAGGCTCGCAATAAAGGCAAGGCTGTCGACTGTATTCCAGCAATGAGATTATCTCGCAGGCGTCGTCCGTAATTCCCCTTCAGAAGCAACTTATGCCTCGGATTCTTGCCAGCCAAGCAATGGACCGAAACGGGACTCGTTTGTTAAATTTTTACAAGCATATGTTGTCTGTATTTAGATGAGCTTATTTTCGTTATATGGAAGTTACAAAGTCAGATAGTTTTTCCCAGATGAACTATGGTTATTAGTTTTGCATTTATTTCAAGGTTCGCGTTCGTGGAATTGCTAAACTTTGTTATACTTCCCTAAATCGTTTTGGTGCATATTATTTTAGTTTGATAGCCTTTGATAGCCTTTGATTGGTATTATCTTGAAATCACCTGAAAGTAATACTATATACAAACGGTCAATATGTAGCTTTTTTTGTTTTGTAGAAAAACGTCCTCTTTTGCCCTCCGCTCGCAACCATTTTAATTTTAATCCTTTAGTAGTGAGGCCAAAAATATGACTTGTTATCAGCAAAAACAACCTAAAAATTACTTCCAATTTTTCCAATTTAATCCGGAGGTTCTGGAACTTTTTCCATGACCATTTGCAATTTTTATTTGTACGAAATTGCTAGTATCATGTCAGTTCGCGATTACTGATCCCCAACAATCAAAGTTGTATTCGATTTTGTATGCAAAATGATCATTATAATCTTACAACTTCAGAACTTTCTTCGTGCATTCGATTTTATTTATGAATCAAAATTCCCTTCCCCTGCAAATTCAAAACTGTTTGTTCAAAAATTTTGCCTAAAATACAGAGATTGAACTTCAACAGAATTCAAGGAGTTCAAACACAACGACGGCTGTTTTTTTATCGTAGTTTAGCAGGATAAAAAAAATATTTTCAAATGCCCAATTTTCAGTAGTGAATCTTCAGTATCGGTGAGGGCTTCGCTGCCACGAAGTCGGATTTGAATGGGATCAGAAATAATATCCGTCGCATTTGAAAAATAATTAACAATACATTTCGCTCAGATCTGGCACCAGGTAAAATGTTAGCCTTTAAAGTAAATGAGTGAACCAGGAGTGCGAAAGGAGAAACTCTTTTTGTTTATTAAATACATAAAAATAGGCATTGTGCGTCTTGTTAATGAAGAAGGTTATAACATCGAGAACAATCAGGAGAAGCACATGTAACTAAAAATACTAAAACAAATTATTATTATGTAATAATTGTTCTACATTCATTATCATTTAAATAAACTAATTTGAAACAAAAATTAACTTAGCTTCATAAGCGTCTTGAGGAATAATCATGGAAACACAGTATGAGGCAGATCTTCTCGATTTCCAAGTGTCCGGACTTAAATGTTGTTGAAAATAGTTCGTTGCCGTGGAGTTCTACCGCACCCCTGCCTAAAATCATCGCTGAATCATCGCCGGCCATCGATCGGCCGTTGATGCAGCCGCTCACGCTCCACCCACACGTTTCCAATGTAAATCCTGTTATAAGCAGTCTTATTTTTTAAATTGTTTTCTGTGTCGCAGTCTGATGCGGCAGCATTAGTTGGATTACCAGCTTTGAATCTGCTTAATTATCCCAGCTGCAAAATATGCCAAAGCTTTGGCACGGGAACGAGTCTCCGAAATGCCGGATGAAAAAATGACGCACGCGAGATGGAACTGGATCATGGAGATCCCTTAATTTTACTCGTGGAGATTGAAGATATAACTCATCGGGTCAAGGCTGGCTCGTGCTCTCAAATTAAAAAAAAACATTTTGAGGATTAACAAGCCAGAAATTTTTTGGTATGGATTTATATTATCAATATGACTTTCATTACATGTAAAATATTTTAAAAGTTTCGTAAATCCTGAATTGAAATTTTTATGGATTATTGAATGATGAACCGTTAGCTATTTCCTGTGCGCTAAATGAAATGTTATTCTTCTTGTAACCTAAGTCAGCCGTTCAGATAGTACGACTTGAATAAATTATTGCCTAGCTCAAGCTTCCAAATTTCCATCGCGTTCAATTTTGGATGAAATTTACATTTCAAATTTTTTATGGGAAAGTTTTCCATCATTTCGCTGTTCGGGCGTCCTTCAATCAAGTTGTTGACTGCGAATTTAAGTGGCTGGGTTACGGCACCATCAGCCTAATCGCTTGACGCCTGTCAAAATACCTTAGCTTGCCCGCGTAAATATATCACGAGTATTATGCTCAATATCAAATTGGTTTATTGTTATTCGAAATAATAAGCAATTTATTACCTGATAAACATTTTTATTACGCACAAAAAAGTTAATTCGTCCAAAGTAATTCGTCCGGAGGGAAACCAATTCACTAATGCTCATGTTTAATATATAATAACTAACGGTAATTTTTCGAAAGAACCTATCTCATAGGGCGTATCATCAGTCATTATATATGAAGTGTATTTAATCATTGCGTGAATCTTAATTCATCTCGATGATCCACGCATGCACGGCAAGCGTCTCATCAACTCAGCGTGTACTGATTATTATTCATTATCCAGCATTCCAACTAAATTGTGTCTGGGTTATTATTCATTATCCAGCATTCCAACTAAATTGTGTCTGGATTATTATTCATTATCCAGCATCCCAACTAAATTGTGTCTGGATTATTATTCATTATCCAGCATCCCAACTAAATTGTGTCTGGATTATTATTCATTATCCAGCATCTCAACTAAATTGTGTCTGAATTAAGCCAGAAGTTCGTGGTGAACCTAAAAGAAAAAGTTTTGAAAGTTTGATTGCACATAAACTTACCGATAAAGTTCACTGATGACCGGGCAGTCAAACTAAACTTTTTGCAAAGTTTGCAAGTCTTGTCAACTTTCCTGACTTGGTAATGACAATCATGCGCTTAAATTCTGCACTCGCACACTTTTTTTTAGTCAAGGTGCTTACTTAGATTCTGTTAACTGGTTCTTCATCGTCTTGCGCAACAAACTTTTAAAAATATATTGGTTTTGGATCTTACTGTGACAATTGTGCGATTTTCCCCAATAAAAAACGTGCTGGAATGTCAGCTGAAAACAATCCGATCTCATCTGCAGAAGATCTCGTATTTCAAGTCTGCGTTTCTTTATTTTAAGAACATCTTTATTTTAAGAACACAAGGCTGTCTCTCGTACGTCGGAAGGAAACCATTGCACGGCAGGATGGTCGACGCTGCCGCTACATTTCCTCTAAACAAGAAGCAAGCCAAGGCCACAGCGGCTTCTGCGTATTTTTTCTAGCGTAATGGGTGCATTTTTCTCTTGTTCTGTTCTACATTGAATTCTCCACTGCATTTAAACCGCGAGAAATGTTATGCACTCACGCTCTGAGCTGGGGCTAGGGACGATTTTGCACCAATTTCCACGTTTAAGCTTGGTTTATTGCAACCATTTTTATATCTTCTGAAAGTGTATAAAGTAACACAAGGAACTTACAGCGTACAGTATGAAACAATAATGCAAAACCTTTAGAGTTAAAAAAACTATTCCAGCTTCAAAAAACATTAGTTCTTCAATGGAAACAGTATTATTTGAACTTGAAAACAACGCTCCATCGACAATTTAAATTTTTCAATGGAAATATCCCCGCTTAACTATAGGCTTGCGGACATTAAATATCCGCTGACAGACAGTATCTATTATCTGGATGAGTACCTCTTTAGAGTATATTAGCAAGCCTTGATAGCACCTTACCTTACCTTATGACCTTATGATGAGTTTAGGACGTCGTAGTCCAAGGTCACGCTGATGCGCCGCCTTCGTCGTCCTCCGTCTCCGAGTCGTCGTCGGATGTAACGTTGGACGNTTTTTTCTAGCGTAATGGGTGCATTTTTCTCTTGTTCTGTTCTACATTGAATTCTCCACTGCATTTAAACCGCGAGAAATGTTATGCACTCACGCTCTGAGCAGGGGCTAGGGACGATTTTGCACCAATTTCCATGTTTAAGCTTGGTTTATTGCATCCATTTGTATATCTTCTGAAAGTATATAAAGTAACACAAGAAACTTACAGCGTACAGTGTGAAACAATAATGCAAAACCTTCAGAGTTAAAAAAACGATTCCAGCTTCAAAAAACATCAGTTCTTCAATGGAAACATTATTGCTTGAACTAGAACAGCAACGCTCTATCGAAAACTTTAGTATTTCAATGGAAATATCCCGCTTAACTCTAGGCTTGCGGACAATAAATATCAGCTCACAAACAGTATCTATTATCTGGAGGAGTTCCTCTTTACAGTATCTTGTAAAGTGACTAATTTACGCATAGCCTTGATAGCAAGTGTACAGAGAAAAATTTTCCAGTTCAATAGAATTATTATATCTCACCACTCCAATTGTTTCTATGTAGGACAACTAGCAGTGGTTGGCAACCTAAATTTCTTCGTATAATATACAGTTAAATTATTCAGCTTTGTTTTTACTTATTTGTTTCTAAACTCATTCAAGTTCATTTCCTGAACTATACTCACAGTTCCATGGAGTCGTATGAAATTATTAAATTCTAATAAAAAAATTACACTTCACTCGTAAATAGAATTTCCATGCAATTTCTCGTGTTCCTGTAATATTTGTAACTGATGACGTCAATCACTGGCGTGATATTTCCGCATAATTTCATCTATATGTCATTATATGTAATTTTATCATTATATTTTAACATAACACCTTGAAATTTTCCCAATATAAAGCAATACGCGTGGTTGGCTGCAGTGTTGGCGCTACCTCATACCGGTAACGGAGCCGCATTTATTCTCTGCAACGCGTCCGACCCTCGCTGGAGCAGTAAAAGTTCGCTCAACAATGCCAAGAAATGCATGCGCTGAAATTCCATTAGCTAATAAAGATTGGGTCCAAGCATCTCCGACCGACGCGAAATTCATTTAAGGATATTGCAGCTTCCCGAGAGCGGAATGGAAATTGAGCGTTCAATAAGGCCTGGTTATTGTACTTGAAATTTACGTTCAAAAATGCAGGAGCCGCCACCCCATGGGACAGGAAAAATTTCGTTAAACAAAAATTTTTATTTTTCATAGAGGAAAATTAACATAAATCGTATATCGAAAAACTATAGATTGAAAAATTTACGCTCGATATTTTCAACTATTTTTATAATTTTATTTGGAGTTCTCGCAAAAGAATATTACGTTGCTTATGACAGCAATACGATATTGTGAATTCAAATTAAGTTTTTCTTATGTTTTCAGACCACATATTTTCAGCATATTGTATAAATTACGGTCGCGCTTATCAAATACTGACACAAGTATTTATTTCGGAAGGTCAGAGCACCACAGACGTTATACATCAGAGCACCACAGACGAAAAATTCGTTGATACAAAATTTTGTTTTTAATCCAATATTCATTTCTGCATTCCATGGGTCTTCACTGCGCAAATAAAATATTTTCTGTTTAATTTTAGTGTCGCAATTCTTGGGTCTGGACAGAATATCGTTCTCTAAAGACAAGCTGTCGAAGAAGCTCAGCAAAAGAAGCGTCAGTGAAGTGCATCGGAAGGCTTCTATCCTCCTTCCGATGAGGACAAATGAAGCCGTGCAGATACCGCGGCTCAGATGCGAGATCGGCCATTCGGCGGTCTTTCTGTGCAGCTCTGTGTTCGGGAAGCAGAGGCTATTTTCATTGATAAGGTTCAAATAGTTAGGGAAACTATTTTTTTCCTGTTAATAAATATTTATTACTATGGAGATTAGCCAATTCCAACTTATTTTTTCATATAATAAAAAATTATTACATGCGTTCTTTTTAATACTCACATCGTCGAATTTTTAAGGCCAAAATGTATTTTCCGTGGTCAAAATTATGTTGGTATCATATTACTCATGTAATGCTTTACAACGAGGTTGGAGAACTGTTTTTAAACATTATCATAGCTTAAGTACCCGAAATGAGCGTTTCATTACTTCAAATGAGTATTTCCAAAGTTAATGACTAATTGTTGGCAATAAAATAATTTTTCCGATCAACATATTATGAAAGCCAAGACGCTTTTAAATATCACAGATCTTGATTATTCACTCATAAATGCAGGTTCTGATTTAAAAAATATAACTCGGAACTCACTGCAGTGAGTGACAGCGAGCGTATTCTCTCGTCGACGAAAATGTGAAGTCACGGACGGACAGACTGACGGACGGACATGACTAACTCAATAGCGCCTTTTTTCCATAAATGAGGAAATGCGCTAAAAAGGTACTCCTTGGACTCTTAATTCAAAAGTGCCTTCAGTGGATCGAAAAGAAGAGAGCAGCATAATTAAATCAACGCTTGAAATTCTTCCTTCGAGTAAACGCCTCTTCAGCGGCACTAAATTTCGGAAGTGGACCAATCTGCTGACCCGATATCGAACACGAATTTCTCGCACATTAGGCCCAGTCTTCGAAATCTTTTCCGGTCTTTTGTGTTGATGATCCAAGGACCTCCTTTGTGGGTCGCGATGGGTGATTTTTGGTCGATTGTGGTCACAATGAGAGCCTTCACAGCCGTGCTCGATCAGTCTATTTCCCGGTGCTCGGGATGACGTACGACTGGCCTTAACAATTCCAGACCTCAAGACGCGGTCCCGTCAGATCCAGACTGTGACTCAAATACACATCATGCATGTGTATTTTGTGTAAAAAATCTAAAAACGTGTATTATAAATCAATATTTAGGGTTTAGAGAAGAACTGCTTCAGATTAGTGTGTATTTGGAGTCATAATGCTTCGTGGTTCAGAACATATGTGATAAAATATTTTTTTACATGGCTGGATCCCGAGGCGATTTAATGTATGTGTGTTGCTGAACTGATCATTTCAGTCTAAATTTGAGTATAAATTTTAAGTAAATTGCTAAAACACTCTCCAATAATTCGACTACTTATTTTTATCCTGACAAGGCTTCGTAATTTATATGTTAAAGACATTCAATCTTGCCGTTCTGATGACCTCAGAAATTTTTTTCATGTAGAAACCCAATTTCAAGGAGTGGAAACTTTCGTCTTTTGGGCTATTTTCACTGAGACGAGCTTCCAGAAATGAACTTCTTTTTCAATTTGAAGCGATGTCATCGGCAGACACGCTTCTTCTAGCCGCCTTTCAGTGGATTGTAAAACATTCCTGTAACTTTTGTTCGAAGATATCTTTTGTGGCTCGTCATCTTGAGATGCGAGAACTGCTCACAAAATTGAAGTATAAGTTATGTCTGTCGCACACTGACATCATCGCAGAAATTTCAACATTGAGACTTTTATGTGACAGTAAATGGTTGCACGTTTTCAAATACTTTCCTCTAAAGAAAAAATGTCACTCTCTCTTCAGCCTTTAATGCTTTATTTAATTTTTCGCAGTTTAAACTATGTTTTATATTAAAAAATATTACTAATTTCGTGTCGTCGCACGCAGGATGGACATTGGACAATTATCTTGTGTTACCGGGACAAAATCAAGCTAAAATGAATATATTATTTATTTGATGAACATATTACCGATCTATCTTGCTTATAATATGTTCATCAATCCGCTTTCTGTTTTAAGTGAACCGATGTAACATATACAATGAAGTACTTCAAGAACTGCCAGAAGTTAGCATTGAATGAAAGATTTTTAATTTGACGGATTTATTGGAATAACAGACAAAATTTCATGATAAATTTAAAGGAATTTCACCATGATAGAATGCTATAAATTAATAAATTAAATTTATAGATTCCACTCTCATGGCGCGATTTTTTTCCTCGATGCTTCTCACAACGAAAACTTTGAATTTTATTCGGATATTAATTCCTGGTTCAGACGTCCACTTTTCCGTGGTGTTCATAAATTTTTTATTTATTAATGTCGTTGAAGTGCCTGAACGTCAAAAGTCAGTTAAGGTTATACTTGAGGGTAAAACTCTAGCACAAAATTGAGTTCTATAATACATTATTTCATGCCACCAAGCTACGGAAGTTAAAATCAATCACTGTCAACGAGAGGAAACTAGCGCTAATAAAACCGAGCACTTCGTGGCGCGGACAAGTCAAAAAAGCGTCGAAAGTTTCTTCGAAATAGGCTACTGAACAATAAACAACCTTCAGAGGCTTTTATCTTGATTTTCTTCCTCCCAGACTTCGAAATCATTTTTGTATGTGTTGAAAATGTATTCGAAATGTATTATGAAATAGGTATGCATTCAAAACATGTTCGTATCTATACATGATCATGAATGTATTAAAAACAGAGCGGTTTCAGTAGTTTTGGCGATTTCAGTAGATTCGAATTTAATGTCTGAATCGAACAGTGGGTGATTTTGGCATCTGAGATGTTTGCTATATCGGTTTGCATAACCGTTAGGATAAATTCTTAAATCAATTGTAAATTGATAAATAGTCATGTTCAACAAACAAACGCAACTCGGTGAATTGATTTTCTGGACAATCATGAAACATTATTTATTTTTACACAAGAAACAGGAAGCGAAACCTCTGTAATATATATTCAGCTCCGAAGTAGTTTTCTCATTACTATATATTAATAATAATTATAATCTTACTGCACACGTATAAACAACGATTATTATTCTATTATTCAACTTAACCTATAATTTAGTTAATTATTAACGTTTCTTTATCTACGTATCTAAAATTACCCATGAAATTTGATAAATGGCCGATAATCATAACTTGAGCTATTTAATATTTAGTTGACGGAAAGTCGGAATTGAAATATTCGTAATTGTATAAATCTCACTCGTCAGGGAATCGTGACGCTTAATTCAGTCCTACTCTCACGTCGCAGCTGCTGATGCCGCTGATATTCATTCCCGTGACTTCACGGGATTGAAGAATATTAAATTAAAATATCATATTATATTTAATATAATAGTATATTAATAAATATATTCAATCCCGTTACCTCAAAGATGAATAAGAGTCGCGTTATCTCAGGCCAACCGTCTCTCACTCATCTGAAGCAGAAAAACCAACTAAGATTCTAATGTGTCAGGAGCGTCCACTGCGACTAAATTAGCAGTGCAGGGAGGTCGTTACGGATTTTAAGTTTTGTTTAACGAGCCTTGAGATGAGATAGAGCTTTGAAAAAATCATTTCTCCCAATCCCAGCTCAGAATGGACTAAAATATCAAGAACTTTTCCGACGTATTCCCTGACTTGAATCCAGGAAGATTTATTTGAGAGATAATTTATGGCATCATTCATTAGCTAAACTTCCAAAAGCAAGTTTGACCGTCCATCACCAACGCCAGTGGCATTTATCATACTAAACAATAAACATCATTTGTTAATGTTTCATGAGCGAACATGCACAAAATTAGGAATCGTCTCATGACTGTGACATCTAAAAGGTAACTGCATTTCTTCGATTACATATAAATGAAATCTGGGGCCATGTTTTAAGCTTAATTCTGGTTTTTGATTTCGTCATATCTTCTGAGCAGTAAATGAAAAACCTCCTCTTGAATCTTCTGGCCGTAAACTTTTAAAGCCTTCCCTGCAGCTCTGAATGCTCTGATGTCTTGTGCTCCATGTCATCTCGGAGTCCGCCTATCAGAATTGGAATCAGAAACTCCATCAAACTTTCGATTTATTCCACAATTCCGAAGCACCAAGGCTAGTCATGTCATGTTTCGTGATCTCTATAGGAAACAGACTGTTCGAGCATTGTTAGTTCTTAAAACTACAATTTGTTTCTCAAGTAGTTCACAAAACAGCAATTTTAAACGATGCAAAAAACAGCAATTGGTAGTGTGGATTTATCTGTTTTTAGAATCATTTCACAAATTAAATTTTTTTCACAAATCAAATTTCCAAAATTAGAGTTTTTGATAACGAGAAATTCCGATCCATCGAGCAGCTCTCTTCCTTCGTGAGAGTTACTCGCACGGCTCCCGGTGTTTCCAGAGGCAATCTGACGAAATTTTCAATTGGCCGAAATTCAAATTGGCTGAAATTTTCAAATGGCTGAAATTTTCAATTCAAACACACTCTGGAGCCTTTGAGTAGCTAGGCGTAGATTCTAAACCTCGAGGTCAGTCGCATGAGATATAATTTCTTTGCGTTCTATTAGACCAATAGCAAACCAGCAAACAAGAATGGATATTTTTCAATATTTTTAACACGCAAAATAGCCAAAACCTACATCATTTTAGCTCAAATTTTCAGAGAAAATAATGCCGTTTTCAAGTAAATACGCTATCAGAAATAGAATCAATAAAAATAGCCAACTTTTATCCAGTTTGCGAGTAACTAATGTTTGTGCAAAGCACTTTCATCAACTTTTCGTCAAATCATGGTGAGACGTTTCCGACGTATCCGAACAACTAGTAATATTGCAAGACCTTACAAAAAAATTTAGAATCATAAATCACATTACAAGTTTATGGATTAATAACATTTTTATACTAGTTGCATCATAACAAAAATACCCTGAAGAATATCCCGATCATATCATTTCATAATTCGAAAACCAAGCAAGTCGTATTTCATGGAAAAGTACTTCATTGCCAACAAAATTATTTTTAAATGAATTTTGAAACTTTTCTTAAAATGTTTCATAAATTATTAATACTGAAATTGACTGAAATAGTACCTTGCTCATAAAGCCATATCTGATGTACAACTATACATCTACGACTATACAATTATAGTCATACAACTTTGAAGCTTCACACTTTTTAAACTTCTCCCATGGACCAGAGCTCATGCAATTGACCAATTTCGCAAGTTGAACTTTATAAAGCGTCTACCACAATATGAACTTTCTGTGTAGCGGCAAGCTATGCCAAGTTGTCAATAATTTTCAAGGTGGTTGAGTTCGATGGTTGCTTCAGCTATGATCTCCCATTTTAGTGATGACGCTCAATCCAATATAATTGCTCCCACCAATTACAAGAGTTCATGATAATTGCTGGTTATTTCTTACTGCAATTGTAGAGTTCAATTCCCACATAAGTTCTTTTGGAGTCACAAACTTTCCATTAACTGTATCTGTAAACCTAAGATGAAAATCATGCCATGGAACTTTTCACTTGGCAGACATAATTCATGACTCCTGCGCTGAATAAAACACATGTTGTTAATAAAACACACGTTGTCTTATTCACACACACGTTCCATGCCCATGAATCTTTTTTGCAGTCAGAGCAAAGTCGAGGGCCATGCATAAGACATCCGTGCAAAACATTGTCAACTTCGATCACCGAGACAGTTTACATCAGCAAACTTGGCAGGCAAGCAAGTCTCATTTGAAATGCAAATCGCATTTTTGTTGCGTAGCACCAGAGCTGCGCGTGCTCAATATCTCTGGAGCTGTCGTGCCATGCTCATCAGCATACCAGCTCCGACCTAGCACACACATTTACTACCTCAAAATATTTCATTTATAACACCGAGGAGTCATTATAGCGCTCATATCTCTAGCCAGCAACATGCTGCATTTCGAAAAATGTTCCCTGTAACTTAGTAAAAACGAAGAGGCTTAGATATGTCCGAGTCCTTATGCGAATGCGATCGTTCCAAAAGTACTACAACAGCTAAGTAATTATATCACAGCATTTAATACATTGCTGCCTTTGCTGGCTCAAATATAATATTATGGTCCCAACATTTATACCTACCAAAGTATTATATAACTGTTACAAAATTTTAATCAAAACTACCAATAAATTACATACAGAATTACTTATTTCAAAAACAATTTTCAATGGCAGGCAGCATTACCTGACAATGATGTTCTGCTACACGGACTCGTCACATTTGCGTGGTCGTCAATGTCGATTCAAACACGATCCCCACATCAGCCCTGGTTGAAATTGGTGTACCCCGAACATTATCCTATAATAATGAAAAATAAACGCATGTGAAATATTATGGGCTAATATTCAGAAAATGTAGTCTGATTATAACCTAGAACCACATACGATTTGATTTGATGACAATGCTCCGAAAAGCTTCATTGTTGTGAAGCTTCATGCGACATAAATTCATAGAATAGAATAGAAGTGTCGGCGTTGAAGACATAGGCCCATGGCCTGTTGCCGATTCTTGAACTTTTCGTGACTTGATTCACAAGGGATCCGGCCTTTGGAACCCGATCTTTCCATAACTGACGATTGATTGAGATAGAGACTTGTTTGGATTTACAGCGATAAGGCGCTTGAGAACCTCTTCTTCTTGTATATGAAAGCTTGTTAATTTAGAGCCGACTGGGCGCTCCTCAATGGCTGGAATACTGTTCAAGTCCTCTTCAGTAAATACGCTACTGAAACGCTTTCATGCATGAAATTAATTTAGATTTCATAATTTAGATTTCATTCATAGACAAAATTAAACTTGCTAATGTGCTGCTGAATTTTACCTACAATAGAGAATTGGCGAGAAATAGAAAAAAGAAACTTATAAAAGATTTTTATCCACTTGGGTTGAGAGCCTAAATAATGTATGCAAGTCCCGTGAATATTATTGGCTTCCTATTCCGTTATCGGATGGACTTAAAACAGGCAATCATATTCAATGGATATTGCAGTGCTCTACCGAGGGCTGTTTGCATGACAAACATGTGCATCAAACAGTGAACCTTGATTTGCTCTCTGCTTTATTTGGAACAAATCGAGATCTTCATCCTCCTTATTGAATATCTTTAAAATTCAAATTTTTGTCTATAATATTGGAGTGAATTTGACGTGGACCTGAAGCTGGTGATACGAAGTAATTAATTTGTTTACAAGAAAAATTTTGCTCGAAATTTATAGGAAAATTCATATCAAAACATATCCAAATAGGAAATAATAATTTGAATTTATTGGGCGAACATTTAATCCGATTGCAGAGTCGCCCGTTGTTACTCGCTCATGCCTTTATATGGATCATTGGTAGGTGTTTTGAGACGTTGCAGTCCCAGGCCACGCTGAAACGCCGCGTTAGAAGTTTCTGGGATCATTCAAAGGGTGACGAAAAAAGCTGAACATAACATTTTTGTTATTTGTAACTGCACGAAAATCGTGGGCAACCAATTTTCTTGTTTCATATTTATTTACCCAAGTTAGCCGCCTGGCGCACCATAATCACAAAAGTCACTGAAGATTCATGGAAGTTTCACTAGCCAGGGCTGCCCAAGTTTCTTCACTAATCTCATGTTCCATCTACATTCCGGTTTTATGCACTTATTTCAAGTTCTTGAGTATTCGTCTCTGAGAGAATGCGACGTAATCTTGCGTCGTAATGGCTGCTCTGAAGTTTTTCTTTGTCAGGAACAGTGGTTGATGTTCAAACATTCTGTTTCGGATGGAGATCATTTTGAAGTCTCTGTAAATTCAAACGCATGTAACGTCACAAGGAATGTCGATTGTGTAACCAAATCCTCATATCAGAAGAATTAATATTGTATTCTGGGATGATGAATGCGGAAGATGATGAATGAGGATGAATAATGCACGTGAATGAAATTACCCAACTGGGAATTATAAGTGAATACGATATTGAATTAAATACTTTTCTTATTCCGCAAGTTGTAGCTTATATCGGTAAGCAGTTCATGAATGAATTTTTAGATCACAACCTCCCATGCGGAAAAGGTGAGCATAGACCTGCTATGAGTCACAATTTTATGTTATCGTCTGGTGCCCACAAATAGCGCTAGGGGAAGTACAGATAGAAAATTACTAGGCTGGCCCTAATAGTTCCTAGATGGGTTTTAGCTCATGCTAACTTCTTAGGTCGCACCTCAATATCTGCACCTTATTAGCAAAAAAATCATTATAATTATTTTCATACTCCAGTAATTTTTATTGTCTTTACATCGTCTTATCGTTTTCATTATTTTGCGTCAGACCGTAATGTGAGTAAATTTAACATCCAGGAAAACTTATTTTACCTTTGTTCGTTCAGCATACCAATTGTAAATTCTGAACGTTTTCTTGAAGTTATAGGGAATTCTCTCGATAAACCATTGCTTTAAATTTCATAGATTAAACAAATAACTGTCATTCTGTATTCATAAACTGAATTGCGCGCTTAACAAAAAAATCCCAGCTTTGTAAAAAAATATAACTCATAACTCACTGCAGTGAGTGACAGAGAGCGCATTTTCTCGTTGACGAAAACATGAAGTCACGGACGGACAGACAGACAGACAGACAGACGGACAGACAAACATACGGCCATACGGACGGACGGACGGTCGGACAGACGGACATGGCGAGCACAATAGCGCATTTTTTTCATAAATGAGAAAATGCGCTAAAAATACAGGCAACACGCATGCACGTGTGTTCTCTCCCTAACCGCCCTGCTAATTGCTGCCTCACGCAGCCGTGCAAATTACCGCTCCCTAGCAAGGAATAAATCGACGCTCTCCGTGACATGTCACCTCCCCCTAACAGCAGCAGTTTTAAAGCGCCGACTGCAGGCTGCGCCACGCCACTATAATTGCAAGTCAACAAATGCTGGGGTGGTAATGAGCTCCAATTAAATGCCATGCCCCACTTATAGTTAAGTCACTCCCGGATTATGTACGACAGGGAGAGCTTGGAATGGAAAATAATATTGTTTATTATTTAGCTAAACTTAGGTGTTCGCATGGAATTATATAATTTCAATTATACGCCATAAATTAACATAATCGTTATTTTTTTAAATTTTATGCAGTAATCATTACTTTCGGATTTGAACAAATTTGGTTTTCTTCACAATAGGTATTTTCTTAGTTTTTTTCAGATTATTATTATAGTTCAGACCATATTATAATATGAAATAAGTTCATATAAACGATAATATTCTTGATTTTAATTTAATTCATACTATATTTAGCCGCTTTCCTCATATATAAATATTATATACTACAAGTTAAAACGTTTTTAAAAAATCTCATATAATTATTATTAAACATTCAATTCAATCACATAATGAATCAGGTATCTTTATTATTATTGAATTACACACAATTATCAGGTATCTTTATTTAAAGCAGATACGACGGGCAAGGTTCCCAGCTCGGAGCTCTGCTCCAGGTGAAATCCTACCTCGGCACGATTCATGCCTTAATAATTCGCTGAGACTTGAACTTATCACGATCAAGTTTCATACTTCGTTCGTTCTTTATTATTCGTTTAATGAATCTTAGTTCGCTACGCATGGTATCCCTACCTAACAGGAAGTGAAGGAGGTGATGAGCGACCCAGAGTGTTAATTTCTCTTTAAAATCTTATGATTCGCATGCAAATTATGCGTCAATGTCAACATAAAGCTAGGCGCGAACGAAATGTTTCTGGTCATTTTTATGGAATATTTCTTCTTTCGTTTTCGGACACATGAGTGCAAAACTTTTCAGGTTATTATATATACAACGGTAGTTTTTTATTCATTTGTAAATAATGCATTTAAATGTAAATTTATCATCTAAATGCATTTTCTCATTTCTTTATCATCTTATCATCTATCATCTAAATGCAAACAGACATATTTTAAAATAATATCCTTTTCAGGAGCGTCAAGTAAATCATTTCAAAGTGGTCTACTCAATTCTTATTTCTAAGCAAGACAACACGCAGTGTGAAATTTATGGCCTGGTAAAGGATAAAATTATGTTTGTAAGACGATCTCGTTCATATAAATTCAAAATTTCGTAATAACCTCTGAAATTTATTGATAGAAGACAAACAAAGCAATACTAGCTCAAAAGCTTGAGATTCAGAACCAAACTTCGTTGTTTGTTTTTCTCTGTGGAGCAGCCAGGTGTTATGAGCCAACGATATCGTCTCTTGTAAAAGTATGTTATTTCTCACATTTATCATTCATGTATATAATAAGGAAAACTCGAATCCTCTTGATTAATCAACCTTATGACTTATGAATAAACTAAAGCTCAAAATTGCCCGAAAAAATGTTTAACCGAAGCTCAAATATTCTTGTAGCACAGCAAAAACCTGCGAATTTCAAATTTCCCACATTCTGTGAATTTAAATTAACAATGCATCCATTCAGCAGTAAATTTTAAAAGCCCCGAGCACTCCTGTGCACATAATTTAATTTATTCCAAATTAAGATAAATTATATTGTAACACAGCATTAGTAAAACATTTTCATGGATGCTCATGCAGAAAAATTTGAACTATTTTCGGGATTATTGCGGCGCCGAAGCCTGCAAAATGCACCGACAAAATGCGGATCTGACGATATTGGTCTTTATATTGATCCGGAATTCCCTTCCTCGAGTCACTCAGTCGTCTTGCTCGTGTACCGACAAATAAATTCTGTTTGGGGCTCTCAAATTGTTTCTTAAATTGAAACCCCCGAGTCTTGTGTAGCGATGCCAGTCTCAGGACCGCAATATATTGCCATTCTTGAGGCTGATGTTCGTCACCCGCAGGATCTTGAAGTTCTTCGACAGCTCTCGAAATTTCGGATTGTCAACACCAAATGAACATGGGACAAAATACGTGTATTTTCAGATCATTTTTACTTTCTGAACATGAATGGTCGGGAATCATAAATTTTCAACATGAATTATCTTCTCTTATTTTCATTTGCTTACCCTGTATTATTAAATGGAACTTCAAAAAATATGTTATATATTATAATTATTTTATATACTATACATATAATTGAAAGGTTTTTTATTTTGTATTTAAATTTTGTATATACCTATAACCAAGGTACTTAAATGTTTGGCTTCAATCCCGTAGACTTAACAAGTTTAGCATTCAATCGAAATTTCAGCTAGTCGGCTACTAACAAGTGATCAATTAAAACGATATGTTCTCAATTAAAACAACATTTAATCCAAATGAGATATGATGAAACTGATTTTATTGAATCATATTAGATTATTTCAAGAACTTTGCACATAATTTTTTCCAATGTTAGAAACACATAATATTAGTTTCTCGTGTACTGAGGCACTCTGAACACCAACCGCGAGTTTACTGTCAGGTTGCTGGCAGGACGGCCGAGTTGTAAACACAATACAGTAACAGCAATTTCATTAAACTTACACCCAATGGAGCATTTAGAGGCCAGTTTACAATGGTTGCTTCACTAAACAGGGCATTTGATTCCAATAAACATTTAAGAGATTCCGCCCAGCGCCCAACTTAGGCGCTTGCTACACCAGTTTATAGGTCATCAAGTCATGTTATATGAGAGACAAATGGATGGAAGGTTACCAATACAGTTTAAATCTTATCATTACTCTGGATGTTGATCATGATCTAGCGTTTATCATTACTCAAATCCACTTATAATAATAATATTTATCTTTGAAAAATTATTCCTTGCAGTTGAATTTAATTTCTTCAACAAAGTTAACTATTGATTCAATTTTCCGAATTAATTAAATAGATTATAATGAAATTTTCACACATTCAACTCTGAACTTTTTCATATGTCATTCTGCAATTGTTAGTCATTGAAGCATTACAAAACAGTAAAGTTCCCATAACTTGCTTTTAGTGACAAAGTTTTTTTCTCCTGCTTTATGTGCTTCTGGAACTTTGTCGCTGGGAGCCAGGACAATCATTTTGTATTCACGGAGGCCAGCACAAAGTCCTGCCCGAGAATATTAACTCAGGTTATCTTCGAATTGAAATGTACTCTTTAATGCATCTAGTATGTATAACTGGTCGAGTTTCAGTCAACTCCGACGTGCATTAGGATTCATCTATGATAAAATATGGTGAGCAAATGCACCCTGCATGCATACTCATACTTATATATACTCACCATATATATATATATATATAAAATGAGGTGAGTTTTTATATGTACCCAGCTTAAACGCTAAGCACGACATTGACATGCAGGCTCAATAATCAAAAATTTCCTGAGCAAAAATAGGATTTTTCGCTGTGTGATAAAATGTAAACTAAATGATAACATGCTCGAGACTAAATTTGTGTAATGCGTAATAACCCCTTTTACATCCAAAATTTATAGAAAAAGATTAATACTGTGACTACAAAAAATTATTCAAATAGTCACACCTAGTAATTCTATCGTTCTTGTACCCTAGTAAATATTTTCGCTGTCATTTTAGGGGTAAAACAAAAATCATCATCCCTCACTCGCCAAACACGCTATTCATTGGAAATTTGCTCAGCAAACACAACATCGGTTACAGTATTCACGGAGGCCAGCACAAAGTCCTGCCCGAGAATATTAACTCAGGTTATCTTCGAATTGAAATGTACTCTTTAATGCATCTAGTATGTATAACTGGTCGAGTTCAGGGCAACTCCGACGTGACTTACGTATAGGATTCATCTATGATAAAATATGGTGAGCAAATGCACCCTGCATGCATACTCATACTTATATATACTCACCATATATATATATATATATAAAATGAGGTGAGTTTTTATATGTACCCAGCTTAAACGCTAAGCACGACATTGACATGCAGGCTCAATAATCAAAAATTTCCTGAGCAAAAATAGGATTTTTCGCTGTGTGATAAAATGTAAACTAAATGATAACATGCTCGAGACTAAATTTGTGTAATGCGTAATAACCCCTTTTACATCCAAAATTTATAGAAAAAGATTAATACTGTGACTACAAAAAATTATTCAAATAGTCACACCTAGTAATTCTATCGTTCTTGTACCCTAGTAAATATTTTCGCTGTCATTTTAGGGGTAAAACAAAAATCATCATCCCTCACTCGCCAAACACGCTATTCATTGGAAATTTGCTCAGCAAACACAACATCGGTTACGATTATTCAGCCGCAATCGACAAGCGATGATTTGCATAAAATCTCCATTATGCTCTTAAAGCAACGATGTTTCGCTGACGCTACTCTCCGTAATCCACTACAAACACGAGCTTATCTCTAGATAAATCCTCAAATTTGCTCAGCGGAAATACATTGAAAACTTCGATCTCTTCCAATGCAGTGAACCGAGTTCATGAGGCTGATGGAATTAAAGATGAATTTGCACTGAATAATAATGAGACTGTTAGGGTATTCGGCGAAGTACGGGATCATAATGCGAGTAAATTTACAGAATATTTAATAGAGATTATTTAAAATTCCTTGCTAATAAATTGAAGCCTCAACGGCTGGTCAGCATTGTAATTTTAAACCTATCCGAAAGAATATAATTTATCTATATAGATTCAAAGGCTATTTTACTTGCAGTAATTAATTGGACCAATTTCACCATCACTTATTGTGTTTCGTTGTCAATAGTAAATAACGCATATCAGATCGCATTGGCCAAAACATATTACATTATCTTATCTGTGATACTTTAATTTAAGACTAGATCTAGGTCAGCTGCAGCGCTGCGAAGAAAGCTCCAATCCAGGGGCCATACTTCCAAAAAAAAGTTAAGAGATTGTAAGTTCATCAGCCAATCATTGACGGCCTTTCAAGCAAAATCCACCAATCATTGACAAGAAAATAGAGCGTAAGTATTAACGTTAACTTAGCGAGTTTGAAAGTATGGCCCCAGATTCTCAGCCATCCATCAACAAGCTCAGGAATCTCCGCTGCTCAACAAATCTCCCCGAGACCTTTACTCTAAAACATTTCTACGGCGTCCATCTTTCATGGCACCTTGCATCCCTACGAAGATTTATTCGCATGCAAATCTGTTCCCCAGACGATTTCTCCGTCGTGATCTTGGAATATTCGTGCATTTATCGTACCATGTGTTGGGGATCGCAATGCATACTGCGAGCAGACACCCCATTAGTATATTGGGCAACTCGAATGATAAGGTTTTTAATCCAATGCAGCTCTGTGAAGTCTCATCAGGCTAAAATTAGGTTGGACATTTTCTACTCGAAACTGAACAATTTATTTCCAAACATTTTACCGATAATGTTTGTGTTGCTAGGAGTGTGGAATGTATGATACCGTAATATAAGAATTTTTTTATAAATAGAAAACCATGAACCAAGTGCTAGTATCACTATGTACTTTTAGTACCTCTCTTTCTTAAGCTTTCATATGATTTCAGTAGCTAATGATAACACTCATGATTGAATGCGACATATCAGGTTTTTATATTACGAGTTTGTTTGATTGACATGAAATTGTAAAGCAAAGAAAACGTCATATAAGTCAATACTATTTTCATTGAAACCGTTTTAGAGGCCATTTCCAACATCTCTGCAAAACTTCTGTAATACCTGTATAGAGGATAATCAATAACTACCATGTATGCACGACACGACATCTTAGAAGCTAGCTTTGGGATCTAAGTAAAATCAATTAATTATTAATGTTTCGCTAAGAAGAACAATAAGAGTTGTTTAGACAGGTTATTCGTTCAAAAATAGTAAACGATTCCAAAATCTCAAAATCTGAAGCTTCAGAGATAAAGCCTAAAATTTTAAAATATCTCCCAGTCACAGAAACGTCACACTGTTCAGCACGGAGGCATAAGGAAGAGTGCGGTGGGTAGCTAGGCAAGCGAAACTGCGCGAGACTCCAGGGGCCTAGGGCCATACTTTCAAAAAATTTAAGAGATCGTAAGTTCATTAGCCAATCATTGACGACCTTTCAAGCAAAATCCACCAATGACAGACAAGAAAATAGAGCGTAAGTATTTACGTTAACCTAGCGAGTTTTGAATGTATGGCCCCAGAACAATAAGGCCTGCATCGGTAATCGGCCAATTTGATGTAGGAGTTATGCGCAGTCATACCAGCGCACCCTGATTCTTCGCGAATTTTCCTTACAAGGTACGTTGACTCTTTACGTATAGAATATTATGTAACTTTGAAAGTCTATCAGACTTTTTAGGTTTCAATCTCTTCCGCTTAAATAAAGCCATTCTATTAATTCTAATTTTATAATTATGAACTGTTGCGCGCGAAAGTTCCTACTAAAAATATCGTGAATTTACATTTTCTTTGCTTCTTAATGCATGATATTTTTTCACTTTCGATATTTTCATTTCATTTTCCAGCAATCTATATTCCACCACTCAAGTCTCCCCTTAAATATCGGTTCTAACTTGCATCAGCGACTGGTCCATCGGAATATCGGACGATGTCCATTAAATTTTTGTCGCCAATTTTCTGCCGTACTTTGCCATTACGGAGGCTCCATACGCCGGCGACCCAACCATGTTCGTCATAATGAAACGAGGGAGGCAGCACCTGCCCTCGTAGTCGGGTCATTTAAATTCCAATAAGCTCGTCTTTTTTCACTGAATTTAAAGCCCCATTCACAATTTGTTTCCAAAACTTTAAGTCGGGGCTTTAATCTAGGTTTTTGAATTGGAAAAGCGAAATTTCCTATTTCTGTATATTGTATCGAGGCAAGGAGAAAAAACTGTGTAAAGAAGGAAAAATATTTTGTAAAACCCACTTCTGATGGATTACGCCCAGGGCAGAGGCCAAGGCTGCTCCAGAGGTATAAAAATTTACAGAGTGCTTTTGAAGCTGTGGCCTCCGCTACTGGCGTCCATAAAACGGCCTTAAAACGTCCCCCCTTCTGCTGCAGAGTTCGTATAGGAGCAGCCGAAGTGCTCCGAACAGCCCAGCTTAGAGGAGTTGTTTCTCCATCCTACTGCTATCATCCACGGATCCACAAACTGTACATTCACAGAAAAAAAGGTTATTGGACCAAAAGCTGTTACTTTGATTAAAATTATATTATCCATCCAGGGATACACGAACACTGCACCCACAGAAAAAAAGGTTCTTAAATAAAAAGCTGTTAGCTTAATTAAAAGTATATTATCATTAAGGGATAAACGAACTGTACACCCGTAGATTTGTTGGAGGTTTGAACAATTATCTGTGCTGCCTTACTATTGGGCATTTATGTACACGCGAGTTGTACACGTATAGACTTGTTAGTGTTAGAGGCCCTTAGAATGACGAGTTAAATCCCCATTACTGAGAAAATAAACAAGTCTTATCGTTCCTTCATTCCAAAGCTCATGCAGTGAGAGGAAAGATGTTTAATGTTGTTCCGGTATCTTAAGTATATTTCGGACTGAGTCATTTCACATTATGCAAGAAAGGTCCGGAATTGAAATGTTAAAACAACATTATCAAAGCCAGATTATTTTGATAATAACAGGAAAGCATTTAATTATTATATGTTGTATTACTTCAATGTCATACAGAGACGGTGGAATAAATAACTTTTCTAATGGTAAAACTGTTAACCATACGGTTGTCCCGTATGGTATTTAATCCACAAGTCTATCTTCATTATTAATATCCTTTAGTCATAACTTCAGCCTTTCTACATTGCAGATTTTAGTACCATATTATTGAAAATTGTTCAATAAAAAATAGTTTGTCAGGTTTTAAAGTTTAGAAGCCTAAATTCTGTAAAATCCCTAAATTTTTTATTATTTTTTAATTCATTACAGTAGTTTTTTTATTGCCAGGTACTGAGTTCAAAAGCTCCTGCGAAAGGCTCGCTTCTCAAGCATTCGCTTTTTATGGAAGAATTTAAAGTCGGCTGCTAAAAGCGTTCACTCGCCAAGTGCCTCCAAAATTATGAAGTTTTCGGGCTGTGGCTTTCTCGTCATCGCTTCGGATGCGACGTCCACAACTCAAAAGTTTTGAAGGAGAAAAGCTCAAGAAAATGAGCTAGTAAAAATACGGGTTTCAATGTTCCCTTGTTATAGATAAAAAACTCATGATTTTATGTAGTCATGTAGTCAACTACACTGCATGTAGTTAACGATATATTGAAACCAAATTAGAAAAACTGTATATTGTAGCAGTTCAATATTTAAAGGTGAATTGGCACTCTGGAAGGTAAAACTTTACTCGATCTGACTCTGACCATATGGCCAGATGCTTTTTCATGTTGTTTAATCATATGAATCAGCAGTCAATTTCACATTCCTTTTCATTATATATTTTTTACATGTTGTCATGAGTGAAAAAATTTCCCTGAATTTAAAATGCTATCGTATTTGCAATTGGATATTCAGACAATTCCTTGCTATATATTCAGACAAGTCTCACAGCTATATATTTTTGAATTGTTCTCGGTGTTACGTTTGCACAGGATATTTATACGAGTGCAGTGCGAAAAGCCTGATAAAGTTCTTAATAAATACTATCGTCCGTGAGAATTTTCGCACCTGAAGGCGTTGGAGCCGCGAGCAAAACAGACCAACTTGTGCGGCTGTGGAGAAAAACACGTTCCTCTCAATAATACGCGACTCAAATAGCCTATTTTAGGTGCCGCGTCGGTAATATTGCGCTGCATCCTGACGGAAATTGGTGTACTCTGAACACCGCCGCACTCGAGTACCTGAATGCACTTCAATGGTGGGGTCTTTGCTTTTAATAAACTAGGAAAAAAGTAAAAAATTAATGTGCGGTATTTTTTAGGAAAATGTTGAATAAATGTCAAAGGAACTCAGGATGTCTGGAAAAAATCGTGTAGCAGGCTTGTCTTCAGTTCCAAATTATATTGTGTTCTTTGGGTAGAAGGCTAAATTAGAATACGTATAGCACAAAGCATCAAATCTTTCATAAAACCGTCCCATTTGAAATATTAGGCAAACTTTAATACATCAATTTTCGAAGATGGATTCCGCGTTTGTTATTGAAAATTTTTCTGCTGAATTAATTGCTAAAACTTCTTGGATTTAACAGTATGCGTAAGCTTGAAAAACAAATATAATCCCACGTGTAGTGCACAAAATTCTTGTACGAAATAGTTGTAAACAAATTAAAACGCTTTGGTCGGAAGTAAGCCCCAAAAATTTTGAGAATAAAATTGTAAAATTTGGCAATCGTTATTTCTGTGCATGGGAATTTAACACGTTGAGTGCGACACGACTCACCACGGTTGTCAGATGGCCTAAAAAAGGCCAAGTCCGTGGACAAAAAAGGCTGATTATTCAATATATAGTAGTAAATTAAATTAAATTTACTAGTATATATTGTAATTTCCAATCTCGATACGATAATTTCCAACGATACAAAGGAAAATTTTAAAAATTAAATTTTCCTTCGTATCGTTCTTTTTAAAATTAATTAGGATTCACGCCATTACGATTTTTTTCCGCCAATGCAATTAAGAAGATACTAAATAGCGGAATTTTCCAGAAAAAAAGACCCTGCAACCCACCGGTGGGTCTTGCGACACTTAACGTGTTAAAGATTATTTCTACCTGTAAATTTTATCGGCTGCTATTGTTAAGAATATAAAAAACAATTTTTCTATGAACGTATAGCATTCAACGAATTGAAATATGAGATAGAAATTCTGGCATTCATTCAATTTTTTAATGCTTACCGTCTTCTTGAAGTATATGACATTATGCATGACAATTTAGAACTAAAGACTTTAATTTCATTGATATAACTGCAAACTATTATTATTTCCAATGAATATTTTTCCTCATCAGTCATAATGCGTCACATAAATATTTATATACATTTCCAATGAATATTTTTCCTCATCAGTCATAATGCGTCACATATATATTTTTATACGCAATAAGAATCATCAATAAATTTCTCTCCTTGTTTTTCAGTAGAGAAAGAAAAAATACCGCTAGAGATCGAGCCGAGCTCAGCCCTTAAGCAGCTTCGTGGCCGCGAGTTGTCCGCAAATCCTCAGTAAATACTGGCAATCCCCTGCGAGCCAATCCTGTAGCAGCGACTGCAAATTAAAGTGATTTTTATTACTCCGCTGAGATTATTAGCCTGACTTTGGAGAAATGATTAAAGGAGGGAATTAAAATACCAAATTATAGACGCAATGGTGATGAATTGAGATATTTTTTTAAATCTCTTGGGACAGCTTCAACTTACATCTAGATATTTCACGGAGTGCAGAGAAAAATTGATTTAATAAATACGTTCAGTAATGGAACCAAGTGCTCTTGAAATAGATAGACTAAGTCGCCTGAATCAAGATTCATCTCAAATACCGCCCATTTCCAATATAGAATGTGAGTTAGTTTGAGATTCAATAATAGTAATAACAAATATTTAAACCATTTATTAATTAACAAATATGCTTGCCTTACTCGTTCGTTCAGTTTGTAACATACTTCCAATCTTACTGCATCAAAATCTGAAACATGTCCAAGCCAGTAAAATATCAGGACTTTAAAAAAAATCACTCTAAATAACATAATGCAAAATTTTCATGAAATATGGCCACGCAATTCAGGTAAATTTTACCGAAATATAATCCGGCCGCGCCCGCTTCTGCAGCCACGCCATCGTATAGTTCAGAAAACAATTTACTCGTTGAACCTCCATTGCCGGAGCTCGGGCGCTTCATGCCCGAATGATTTCACTTCATAAATAAAATTTTGCGGAAAATTCACTTACACGCTCATTACCTTGCGCAAGCCCTGCCTCGGTGGCTTGCCTGGGTCACTAACACCCTGCCTCTGTGGCTTGCCTGGGTCAAAAACCCCTTGCCTAGGCAGCTTGCCTGGGTCACAAGCTCCTGCCTCTGTAGCTTGCCTGGGTCACAAGCCCTTGCCTAGGTGGCTTGCCTGGGTCACAAACCCCCTGCGTCGGTTGCTTGTCTGGGTCACAAACCCCCTGCCTCGATTGCTTGTCTGGGTCACAAACCCCTGCCTCGGTGGCTTGCCTGGATCACAAGCCCCCTGCCTCGGTGGCTTGCCTGGGTCACAAGCCCCCTGCCTTGGTGGCTTGCCTGGGTCACAAACCCCCTGCGTCGGTTGCTTGTCTGGGTCACAAACCCCTGCCTCGGTGGCTTGACTGGGTCACAAACCCCCTGCCTCGATTGCTTGTCTGGGTCACAAGCCCCCTGCCTCGGTAGCTTGCCTGGGTCACAAGCCCCCTGCCTCGGTAGCTTGCCTGGGTCACAAGCCCCCTGCCTCGGTAGCTTGCCTGGGTCACAAGCCCCCTGCCTAGGCAGCTTGCAACACAAACGCTGTCAAGTTATTCACTTCTACAGCCACGGGCCAGGAATATTTTTATGGAAGATGGTAAGAATTGATCCGTTCGGTGTTGCTTCGGGAAGTTATACAATTTTGGGGATTTTCTAATTGAATAAATTAAAGTTTATAAAAAAAATACAATATAATCTCACTTATCACTCATCCACTAATATTAATTATCCTAATCTCCCTTTTCACTCACACAAACGAATTTCTGCAAATAACATTTCTCATCGTCCGCTTGTAATTTCTTGGCACGTTAAACAATTTCACCACAAGCGGGAATATTTTCAAAACAAACATGGAAACGTATATTTTTATTGCGCTTCATTTATTCTAACTTTGTATCTTTATTTCCACTAAAAAAGAGGTATCTTTACTTCCGATTTGTATCTTTACTTCCGCTAAATAAAAATTCGAACAACATCCTCTTCAGGCACGCCATCGGCCATTTATGGACTCCCTGTGAGCCATATTACACGCAGAACAATGAATGAGACATATTGTCCAATTAGTGACAGGATTCCTTACCCAAAGTGAGAGCGGAGAGCGGACGTAGCACTGATATGCTCTTTTGTAGCACAAAAATGGGTCAGGAAGACCCACTTAAAGGAAAAAATACACAGCATATTAGACGAAGTCACTCTCATTTCTTTGAGTGTATGTTCACGGATAATATTAAAGTGGATGTCCAGGGAGCTTAACAACTACTTTAAGGCTTTATCCTCTGTATTGGCTCACCATTTAAATCCAATGCATATTAGAATCGTGGATGTACACGCATAACTTAACCAATACATTTATAACTTTATGTTCAGAGAGATTGGATATTCTTAAAATATTTCGAGCTAACCAATTGCATTAGTTTGATCAGAATAACATATTTCAAATCGTTTTAATGAAGAATAGTTCAATGAAATAGCTTTCATTTCCAATCAGTTTCCGAGTGATGTTATTGTTATTAAGCCAAGTTATTGAAGATACCACGTTATTGTGACCGAGCACAAACCTCATTAGAAGCTGATGATGAAACGGAGCAGCTTTAAGTCCTCCAGCGTTCACTGCACCAATCTTAAAAACTCGGCGCTAATTTTTCTTCGTAGCTACGCCTTTAGTTAATTGTTTACAGCGCCGCGGGATGGCGCTGCTGCATTAGCTGGATTGCCGACCACGATTAGTATTATTTGGCCAGCTTGAAATTCATCTTAAATGGCGACAAGATGTTTCCATGATTGTCGTTCTATGTATAATGGAGCTCTTATTTCCATACAATAAGTCACTTGTGGTTTACACGAGTAAAATAAAAATCGTGTGTGCAAACGATGTATGGAAAAAAGGCGTAGTGCTTAATGTAATTTGCAATTTAATTTAATTTCCAATTTTTTAATTTATAGACTCTTACGACAAGTTAAAGACCAGGAGGAATTCTTGGTCCACCTCATTAAATTCAAATTACTTAGACGGTTCTTTTCGCTCTTAAAATTTATCACGAGATTATATTGAGTCGCAATCAAATACTTGCTTTAAATACCTCATTCATACCAGAGGTTCAAAAATCTATATAAATCTCTTCCTCTACGGCTTCATTCAACGGCACCAATAAATTTCAGATCCTAGCTCGATTCCAATATTTCATAGTAAATCAAGCATCTGCCTTCCCCGCTATGATATATCTTCGTCTCACGACAATAATCTTCTTTGTTCGGATTTTGTGGCGCTTGTCCTTTGCTGACCAACCACTGGCGCATGGCTATTTGACCATCAGCTTATTGGCCACCACAAAGTATTGCACGCGTCAGCAAGATGATGATGAACGGTGCTACTGGACAGCGGGCATCCCGCACCAGATGTCTCGTATGGTGTCTCATATGGATGCCTGGTATGGTGTCTCATATGGATGCCTGGTATGGTGTCTCATATGGATGTCTCGTATGGTGTCTCATATGGTGTCTCGTATGGTGTCTCACATGGATGTGTCGTATGGTGTCTCATATGGATGCCTCGTATGGTGTCTCATATGGTGTCTCGTATGGTGTCTCAAATGGATGTCTCGTATGGTGTCTCATATGGATGTCTCACATGGATGTGTCGTATGGTGTCTCATATGGATGCCTCGTATGGTGTCTCATATGGTGTCTCGTATGGTGTCTCAAATGGATGTCTCGTATGGTGTCTCATATGGATGTCTCGTATGGTGTCTCATATGGATGACTGGTATGGTGTCTCATATTGATGTCTCGTATGGTGTCTCATATGGATGCCTGGTATGGTGTCTCATATGGATGCCTCGTATGGTGTCTGAAATTTATGACAGAGATAGAAGCACAGCCAGCAAGCTCGGTCCTGCTTGGTGTCCGATTTTTGAAAAATTCTTCGATTTGACGATATTGTCTCAGAAATATTCCGATGAAAATAAGGGCAAAGTACAATAGTAAAATAAAAGTTTTTTTTTATTGTTGTGTAATAATCACTGCCTTAATTGCGCCGTATAATGGACAGAGTATAAGAACAAAAGTTTAGGTACAAATTGCGAGCTTCAAACTCAAAGAAATACTTCATTTGCTATGTCGCTTAGATCACAAATTACACTGATAGCGAGCAAACCAGGCGATTGATTTTAATTCTGAACCTAAGAACTGTATGACCTGCGTCTCAGAATCAAATTAATCAAACATCTATACAGCGGTTCAATAATCTGACTTTTTTTTGTCAAATAAATGAAAAAAACGTTATTTTAGAATTATTCTGGCTTGCACGAATGTAGAACGAAATCAAATTCAAAAGTTGTTTTAATTTATAAAAGAGAAATCATTATCAAACCTCAATTATTTCCTGCCGCAAGTTTAGCTGCTGCACGCTTACCCTTCTTCGATGGACATACAATTTTTCTTGCATTTTCTTGTCTGCACGCATATCTCATACGACTTTGAGGTCATTTTACACCATTTTCCGAGGAGCTTTCAGCTTTTGTATAAAAACGAAACGAATACAATTCAATTTCAAAGCAAATTGTCCTCGAAAAATCTTAAGTCGTTAAAACCAAGAGGAATCATTACCAGTAGCATATTAATATGCTACTATACATTACCATGTATAGCAGTTGAGCTACGATATAATGAGGCGATCCTAATTATTCATCACGTCATTTAACTAGCAGCGCCTATAATGAGTTAAATAACCCGTAAATGGGCCACTGTAATCATGTATATTTTTTGTAATAAGTAAAGATATTGAATGTAATTTTCATTCAGTTTGTTCCAGAGTCCAAAAGCTAAGACAGCTTCAGTCACCATTAGGACGGCGCTCGCTTTGTAGTTACAAGGATTACTTTCCTTGTCGTCCATTTGCATTCATTTACACTCGTGCGAACGCAGCGGCAGAAACCAGCTCTTCAAATTCTGGTCCTGATCGCAGATCTCCGTGTAATTTTAACGGAGTTTGATATTTTAAGCCCAAAACATTGTTTTATTCCTATCCTAACGGGTTGGATATTTTCGTACCTCAAAAGTAAAAAAAAAATAAATAAAAACAAAATGTTCGATTCTGCAACCGAGTTTTGGTTAATGAAATAAATTGAAGAGACTGAAATCAAAGCTCACTAAAGCCGTTTTTTTCGAATGATATTTTTCAATGATTAAATGTTTGATAAAAATATCTTAATTCTCATAATTCTTCAATTTCCAAAAAATTTCTCAAACCTGTTCACGTTCAATGAAAATTAGGCAGTGTTCAGAATTAGTTTTAGTTTATATTACAAGATCAGAGAAAGAACCACAATATTACCACAATTTTCACCCTCGAACATCGAATGCTATTGTTTTCAAAGCACAATCACAACCTATTAATGAATTACTAAACATCGTCGCAACGATCGACAAATAAAATGTACTATCAATTCGCACAAAAGATTTGGCGGAACTTTTCAATGCCATGAAGCACTACAATCGATTGTACTTTGCATTACTAAACCAATAAAACTTATTATAAGCAATTGGTTACTTCCGAAAGGCGAATCAGTGAGCATCTCATCTAGGGAAAATATAGCGTCCAAACTGAAAAATTTGAGTTGCTAGTAAACGCTTCTGAATCGAGCTGGTGAACAGTTCAGAATCGAGCTAGTGAACGTTGCAGAATCGAGCTAATGAAAAGTTCATAATCGAGCTGGAGAACGATTCGGAATCGAGCTGGTGAACAGTTCAGAACCGAGCTAGTAAACAGTTCAGAATCGAGCCGAGCTAGAAAATGATTCAGAATCGCGCTAGTAAACGTTGCAGAACGGCGCTAGTAAACAGTTCAGAGGATTTGTCTAACTTGGCCAAATATTGAATGAGGACCTGCAACTTTTCAGCGAACGGACGCTAAGATTATCGAACTTATTGTATAACTTCACATGTAAGAAGCGATAGAACAATAACTTTACGTGAAGCAATAGAACGTTAGATTATACGACGGAATACGCAAGTCTAACAGCGATGTGAGTAAGACGCAGTAATGACTGTGCAACACCAGTCTAGCAGCGATGTTAGTAAGACGCAGTAAAGACTGACTGTGCAAGACAAGTCTAGCAGCGATGTAAGACGCAGCAATGACTGCTGCAACACAAGTCTAGCAGTGATGTTAGTAAGACGCAGTAAAGACTGACTGTGCAAGACAAGTCTAGCAGCGATGTGAATAAGACGCAGCAATGACTGTGCAACACAAGTCTAGCAGTGATGTTATTAACACGCAGTAAAGACTGACTGTGCAAGACAAGTCTAGCAGTGATGTTAGTAAGACGCAGTAATGACTATGCAACACAAGTCTAGCAGCGATGTTAGTAAGACGCAGTAATGACTGACTGTGCAAGACAAGTCTAGCAGCGACGTGAGTAAGACGCAGCAATGACTGTGCAAATCAGTTCGACTGGACAGTCAAAAAAATTCTCTAGGAATTAATAATCACTTGTGTTTTCCTCGCCACCATTGCTTAGAGAGCTTAATGAGTAATCACCTATGTCATTCATATCACTCTAACTGACTCTGCACGTAAATTAATCACCTAAGTATAGTAGCTTCGCACAGGTTTTCATTCTCCGTGCAGAGCTTTGTCTTGTCCGGGAGATAAGAGGCTTAGTTCTGACGGCTCTGGCACCCATTTTCTGGATTGCTTCGAGGCTTTCAACTCTCATGCGAGCCAGACAGACTTTCCTCTCTTCAGTTCAATGTAACAAAACCGATTGGGGAATAGAGGAGAGTTAAAAAGAATAAATATTACGAGACAGTAAAATTTCAATTAGTCGCCTGTACTTTTGCTAGAGGATATTTTGAACTCAATTACCTATTTTGATGATCGCAAATATCATGCCTGTTTATAGTGATGATAGGTCCTACAGATAAGGACACTCCGGTCTGGTGTGTCGGAATAAATTCAAACTGTTCTATGGTTAAACATGGTTATATAGGTTATACATGGTTATACGTATACCAGATCTTTAAAAAATTATTAATGTTAACTAGCTATACTGAATAAAATTGTGAAATTAATTATCTTCAAGCTCAATTAACATTTCTATTAGAATTCCGCGCAATCTTCGATTTTGTGTTGTAAGAAAGCGATCTTGAGACTTACATCCTTGATTTAATTAATCAACTAATAAAAATAATAATATCACCTTAGTACTCCTAAAATATATACCAAATCCAAGAAATTTGTCACTGAAAAAGATTTGACCACATATATCCTTGGCTTCAGAATTTTTTTCCGATTATCCTGGGAGAACTGAGCAAGCGATCTTGAAATTTACATCCATAATTAAATTATTCAACTAATACGCATAATAATAACACATAATCGATCCTAAAATATATACCAAATCTAATGAATTTGCCCATGAAAAGTATTTGGCCAGATGTATTCATGGCTTCAGTATTTTTCTGATTATCCTGAGAGAAATAAAAAAAATACCGGTATGAATGGAGTGTTTTTCAGTGCGAGGAGCTGCGCAAATGCGAAACCGAATTCAATTAACGACGAAATCATCTCGTCTGTTCTTCTTCTTTAATGAAATGAAAGCCCAATTGGGAACATTTTTCAAACTAATTTAGGGAAAAATTAACGGCGATGCCTTCATAAAATTGAAATTTGCTTTACGAAGGCCATCTTTGGAGCGCTCTGATGAGCCTCTTGAAAGAAATATCAAAGTAATTATAACTTCAGAGACTCCAATTCCAGGACTGAAATTAATTTCATCTTAGATAGCCTAAAAATATCATCATAAAAATCCTGTACCATTTTGCAATTTTATCGAGTTTGTGAATTCGTAGCTCACACATAAGAAATTCAATTATTGCTTGAAGCTAATAAATTAATGAAATCAGTGGCTCTGTCATATGGTACATGTTTTAATCTGTAGCAGATAAGTTGTAATTCATAATTTTCTGTACTTGTATCACGGAAAATCAAATATCTAGTTTGTTCAACAACGTGTCCAATGACGACGTTCGCGAATTTTCTGCACAAAATCCCCTTTTTGTTCATTTATGAGTAATTCTTTAAACTTTCTCATTCATGAGACGATTTTTCATGTACCGTGGGTACGAAAGTATCCATTGTTGAGTGCATTTTTGATTGTTTGTTTTCAAAATATTGTTGTTTGCATTAGTCAAGGTAAAAAATTGCTCTTTTGCCACAATTTCCACCTCCGGCTGCAGCATGATTGCCATGATGGGTTTCTCTCATGTGACTGCTCCTAACCCATGCAGTATAATTTTTTCCCGTCATTCATAACATTTACGTCTAATGGCTGCAATATACTTTCATGTCGAACGCCAGTGAACCCCATCTAAGACTAGAGAGCTTGCAGTGCAACCCCTTTGTCTAACGCCTGAATATAGCGTCCGAGCCAAACGCCTTCCATATAACGCCATACAAGGCCTACACATGGGATTATTTTGCAGCACTTGCTACGGTCATACATTGCAAATGGAGAGCCAGTGGCCGCTGTATCACCAATAGCCAGAAATGGCCAAATCGTGTTCGAGAAATTCTCGCTCAGAACCATGGTCACTCGAAACCCAGTTTCTCAAAGGATCATCTTCAATAACTCAACGACGAGATAGCATTCAAACTGAACGCTTCTAAAGCCACAAATTAAAGCAGATCATCTATCCTGTACTGCGTAAGAATTGCTAGGAGTTTTGAGTGCAACAAACTTTTGTTAAAAATACCGCTGTTCCGAAACGCATATAAACTCGTAAATTAATGGGATTTGCGACTCTGGAATTGTAAAAGAATCATGCGTAAAGTCCGTATTAGATTTATTTTTTAGAAATAAATTGTTGAGTAAGCTTTCTACATATTTCTACAACCTACGTAGGATTTATTTAATTACGAAAATGTATTTCTTCTTAAATTTGTGGATAAGAATTTAACAACGGAATTTATTCCATGAAATATTTTTTTAAGGTAAAGAACTGCACAAAATTCCCTTAAACAAAGGCTTTCCAATCAATACTTAATTGCTTTCACTTTAGACCTCATGCATTTCTAGGTGTATCAAAACTCGAGTGGCTTTGGAAAAAAACTTTATCTAGGGAGCAATAAAAACAAAAGTTTTAAATAGAACGAACTCGCAATGCTTTCTCTTCTACCTTCATGATCATGATTGTCAGTAGTGAGTATACAAATTATTAATTATTAGTCCACACTTCAATTATTAATATGTTTCTTCATTTAATAGAATATACGTAGCTGTTACTTGTAAAAGTTTAGTTTTGAATGTTATAACAAATTCGATCAGCATTCTTAATTGTCAGAATGATAAATCTGTCAAATTTCCCGTTAAAAATTTCATGTAATGTACTTTGAAATAAACCCTTTTCCACGCCCCCCCCCCTCATGAAACCGTGTTCAAGAGGGGGTACAAGATCAAACTAGTACTAGACGAAGCTATGCAGGAACGGTATGTTCAGTCTTAAAATGTCTTGCACCTTATATACGGACCAGGCAATAAGTCCAGCAGCTATCTAAATCAATCGTCAGTTATGGAAACTCGGGTTCAAAAGGCCAGACCCCTTGTTAATAAAGTCGCTAAAAGCACAAGAATCGACAGGCCATTGGCCTATTTCTTCAGTGCCGACAATTCTATTCTATTCTATTCTATACCATGGTTGCCGGATGGCCTAAAAAATGCGAACAAAAAAAGGCCATGAAAGGCCTATTACTCAATATATAATAGTATATTTGTGGGTTCCGGTTTAAAAATTCTATTTCTTATTCCTTGCAGCGTTTAAAATTCAAATTAAGAAGTATCTTTATCATACATTTCAATCGGCCAACGCAATTGAAAAAAAAACTTAATCGCGGAAAAAAGGCTGTCCGGAAAAAAGACTGTCTGGCAACCCAGCAGGCGTATACTGCAATTTGACTGTTATTGTTTGAAGTTTTAAAAACGGTAACTTATTTCGTAGTAAAAAATCGCTAAAGGAATTAACTTCGACTTTATATAATTATTGTTTGAAGTTTTAAAAACGGTAACCTATTTCGTAGTAAAAAATCGCTAAAGGAATTAACTTCGACTTTATATATGTATATAACCTTAGATTTTGCGAGTAATATGTAATACTGAACAAAAAATTTTGTTCATGCCTCTTACAAGCTGTTTGGCGGCGAAAATTCCTCATTAACCATAAAAAAATATTTAATTTACATTAAAAAGTCTTTTGATACACCCGAGCCTTGCAGCAGATGATGAAACTAATAAATTTTATATCCTCAAAATAAAATTCTTCATGCATCAAAAGATCAAAGAGTCCCGCTAAATACAAAAAAAAACTTAACCTAGCCCACTGGGATCGAGAGAACATTTTTGATATTAATGAACATCGACTCCAGATTCTTTAGTTACGCATTAATGTTACGTAATTGTAAAAATATGTTTCATTTATTTTTGTTGTAGGTGAACGTATAATGGTCTAGTAAATATTTAATTAGTAATTTCTCGTTTATGTTTTTAGTCACCACTGACGTGACCTCGCGTAGGAAGTAGGAATCTGTTGTACCTTGTCATTCATACGTGCGATTCCCCCACAGAGGTACGTGGTTCTTTTAGTCGTGTTTATTTTCAGGGCTGACAGTGCCCTGGGCCTTATACTTTCAAAACTCGCTAAGTGAACGTAAGTACTTACGCTCTATTTTCTTGTCTATGATTGGTGGATTTTGCTCGAAAGGCCGTCAATGATTGGCTGATGAACTTATGATCTCTTAACTTTTTTAAAAGTATAGGCCCTGATATTTAAGTGAAGTTTTTATTGACGTTTTAGTGAACATGTGTAGTTATATTTATTCCTATGTTTGTGTCATCATATCCCATCCGTGCTATATTTCAGCGTTTATTAGTCTATTTATTTCATTAGTTCTAATTTTGTGTTTTTCGTTTTGTATGTGCAGAAAGGCTCCGAAATAAGGACTTAATTTGATCATTATTGAAAATAGTTAGTCGGCCTGAAGAAAGCGCACGGCTTTTGTTTTTTAATTATTGTTGTTGTATCCATTGATAGGTCGTTTCAATTATTATTTTTTTGCTCATTGATTCAGTTTCATTCATCCTTTTTATTGGAGATAATTATTACAACACAACAATACGTAAATGTCTGTGGCCACTGATTGCTATATTTTTATATCGTTTATTTATCGAATGGGACCCGACAACGTCCAAAACACTGAATCACGACGCTACTGCTTCCCTAAACGGCGTCAAAAAATTTTTTTTAATTCTTTCTTCATTATCACTTTGAAATATCTGGTAAAAATTAAGAATATCAATAAAACTTAATATACTTATGTTACAATTGATTACTAATTAAAGTTTACCTTGATCATATATTTCCTATCTATATACTGTGCACTAATACCAGGAAAATTTCCAAATGTATTCATAGCTTCATTGCCGTTGTGACATCACTAAAGTATTCTCGAAGTTCCATATAACACAACTAATTACTAATTAGTAATTATAATTTAAGAACTAATTTTATTAATATGACTAAAAATAATCGCAAAAAACTATAGTCACAGTTTATTCCTAATTTATTTCATCGATATTTTGAGATGTTGTACAAGCCATTACGTAGTAAAATTAATCTTCTCACAAAGTAACAAAGTAACGACCATTATAGGCAGTGAAGCTGCGCGACATTTCATGTAAATTAGCCTACACTCGGAGCCAGTCTCTATTCTGAAACAAATTTAACTTCGTAGGCCACTTAGAAGTTTAGGTAGACCGCGAGACCACGGCTTCTTCGAGTGGGTCTGCAACTCACTTGTGAAACACTTATTTAGGGGAATTACACCGTTATTTAATTCTGTAATTCAAGTATAATGAACATTTATTTAGCTGAACCTTTAGTTCCCGCAACTTTGCAGCCAAAGCTTTTTAATTGCTCGTGCTTTATACAAGCTTCAAGTTTGCCTATAATGTTTAGTTTGCCTAGACAATAACTTTTTATGTTAGCTCCCAGAGGAGAACGTTTTGTTGATCAAGCTAACTTTGAGCAACATTTTTTCCTAATGTACAGTATTTCCTTTATTTCTTTGCACCATCATTATGAGAATAATTTATTTGGTACTGCAAAAAAACTGAAGGGCTGGGGCTTTTATCTCAATCATTTTTTCGCCCTTAACATCTCACCTCGTTTTTCTGACATTCGTTTGATTATTTGATTTTTATATGTACGAATGAACTGAATATATATGTATGTGCAAGGTACAATCAAGCGCAAAAACTCATCTAATCAAAATTTTTTGGATACGATGAAAGTCAGCATCTATCGATACAATAATCAATATAAAATAAAAATCATGATAATCATATTTATTATCAAAAAATAACAATTCCGGATAGCCTACAATTTTCTTGTTTGTATGACAATAAATTCAACCAACACAAAAAATCGTCATTGTTCTTGATGAACTACAGGGGCAGAAGTAAGGACTTGAACTCACACTACAGTCTTAGCGCTCTCCCACTGCGCCAGAATGCAAGGAGCGGCAAATCTCTTACACACCAAATATTCTCTCACCGTCAAGAAATAACTTGGAGTTCAGAGCTCCTGAACAGCAAGAAGAATTTCTGTCAAACAGAGCGCCGTGCGACTCTGGCGGATGCTGCTACGGTAGCTGGTCGTCTCACCGGAGTTTTGTGATCAATGAACATAAAGTATATGACAACAATGAATTAAGCAATAAATATATGACAACAGTTAATGAATTATTACGGCCATTATGAAGGGCTTCATCGTAAAAATAGAATACTTTTGCTGCAGAGATAATGGATTTTTTAACAGTAATTCTTTCAATTTTTTATAATAATTTTATAATATCATATAGTCATATTATGATAAATAATGTTATAATATTGAATGAATATACAGTATATTATAATTGTGTTAACAATTTTATGATAGAATTGTAAACAAATTTTATTTTTCGATTTATTTATCATACACAGGCATGCAACATTCTGTAACGTTATCTTATTCAATTTCAAAACAATAAGTGTTTGGTGATGAAAAATTAAGCAGTAACGAAATAATTTCAAAACCTAATATGTATGGAAAAAATCTTATCAGCTCGCACTCGATTAGATGACGGCGTGAGGCACTGCTGTTCAACGCGGATTTCATTTTAATTATTACCTCGTTAACATCTTATTGAGACTTGTTTAAACCTCATTAACATCTTATTAAGGCTTGTTTACGCTAATGAGACTAGCAAGACGGCAGGATAATACCTCGCGCTAGACGAGGCGAGCTCGTCTCCTGACGACGATCGATGCCTACACGGACGCCTCAGCGCACAACTTTTCAATTAAAATAACGAAAGAGATTTAAAATAGAGACCTCTTATCATAATCTATTCCGTACTTTATCATGATGAAATCCATGGAGAAATTTTCTCTTGGTTAAAGATTTGTTTTATACTCGCACATTCGTGTAATGCGGATGTAAAATACAATATAAATGTTTAGGAAGGAGCTTCCATTCGTTCTTTTGATTTTTTTTTTTTCATGCGAGAATGCATAATCATGACAGTATAATAAGTGAAGTACACGCATCTTTCATTGCAATGCCTTTTTAGAGGGAACAAGTTAATTAAGTAACGATGTTTACATACAACAAATTCTCAAAATATACCGCTTTGCTAACCCAACGATAGCTAAACCCTTCTCCCTAACGCAATTCTTTTCCATGTACAGTTCCAGGCATGTACCCTTAGTATTGCTATACATCAACATTTACAAAAAAATGCTACTTGAAAAATACCTTTGGACGTTTCCAAATTCTCCCCATTCAACTCTAAAATATATTCATACAAGAACCGAACAAGTTCCAATCTTTTTTTTTTTTAACCCCGAGCCCCTGGACCCTCATGCGCGTCAAGTGGACTTAATTATGAGGGAAACAAGCGCACCTCTTTGAGCAACAATTTTCAAGTGTTTGCATGCAATAAAGAACACAATAGGGGCTCCAGACCCCAACCTTACCTGGCTGCGAAGCTGAACCCTCAATACGGTCGTGGCTTGTCAACAACTTCGTCGCAGGGGCGGACATATTCGGACCACTTGAGCACGTCACATCCAACGCTCAGACCAGCGACTACGCAGTTAATTCTTCGAATAGAAGCAGAAATAATCTATGGTGACTCAGTTGGGTTTTTCTAACCTTAAAACGGGATAATTTTAGATTAATAAATGAATATAAGTCAAAAGAAATAAAACTTTCTTCTTTGTAGTAGATTCATTGCAGTGTCACGAAGTAGAGCCTTGTAGATGCCGCCTTCCAAGAACTCGAGAGCCCTTCACACGCCCGAGGGCGATCACGATACGACACGAGCAGCAAGTGGAACAGGCGGCAGCTTCCTCTGAAACAGACGGATGCAAAGGCAGGCGAGAAAAGAAGCAGGCTGTAAAAGGAAGCAGGGACAGACGAAGAATTCGGCAGCATCTTGTGAAACAGGCGGACGCAGTGGCAGGTGAAAAATGTGTTAGCAGCCTGCGTAATAAACGAACGTATAATGCCGGGCAAGACAAGCAGCAATCTCAAAAGAAACAAGCTCACTCTTTTGAAAACATTAGCAGTCAAACTGGCGACAAAAAAGCAGGCAGACGCAGGTACCTAAAAAAATGTAATATTTTCATGCGAGCGAGAGAGAATCATTTGAAGCAACGAAAATATTATCATGGGATGAATTGGGTAAAATTATCTTCATAATAGGAATTTCCTATAGGCAGCCCTTAATATAAGTATTAATAAATAAACAGATAAATGTGCTTCTCCTAATACCATCTTAAGCAGCTTCATGTCCTCCTAGAACATTCGTGGCTACTTTTTATGCCTATAACTTTATAAGCATATCCCTGCCAGTCGTACATCCTTCCTAGTCCATCCATGGCCGCCCCCTCCGTGTCTCTCTGAGAACATTCTTAGCAGATCCATGTCCTTCCTAGAACATTTTTGGCTTCTTCGCGTCCTCATTAGCACATCCCTGCCTTCCGTATACAACCCTGCTAGTCCACCTAAAACCGCCCCCTCCGTGTCTCTCTGAGAACATCCTTAGCAGATCCATGTCCTTCCTAGAACATTTTTGGCTTCTTCGCGTCCTTATTAGCACATCCCTGCCTTCCGTATACATAGCCTTCCTAGTCCATCTATGGCCACCCCCTCCATGTCTCTCTGAGAACATCCTTAGGAAATCCATGTCCTTCCTAGAACATTTTTGGCTTCTTCGCGTCCTTATTAGCACATCCCTGCCTTCCGTATACATCCCTGCTAGTCCATCCAAGGCCGCCCCCCCCCCCGTGTCCCGGCCCACTCCGGACCCCCGATGTCTTCAGTATCCCTGTAGCCCGAGGCTCATCAAGGCGAGTTGTGTGAAGGCAACGAGACAACTCCATTTCCTGGACGCCGATATTCTTCACGCCGACGTAAGGCTCCGAAATTTTATTATGTAGAACTTCAGTGAGTTTACAGTCCGGATTTTGTCGTGCACTTTGGCAGCTATCGAGTTCACAAAATTCAGGGCTGGCAAGTTAACACTGTGAGGCAACCAGTGTAGTGAAAAAGCATGATTCTTCGCTCGAAATTATTTTAGAAATAATCAGTTTTTCAAAATAGCTACATATCACTGCATCCAAAAAAACACCATGGTCACCTCAGAAAAAAAATTTGATAACGATGTTTGAAAAGTTTTCTTCCATCTCTTGTTTTCAGACAGCGTATAAAAAGCTTGTATCTCCATATGACGAGCGAATACCATTAATTTTCTCGTTCAATGTGAGTTTCGATTCTTCTAATTGGTCTATTGTTACCGAGAGAATTTTAATCTGAAAGGACGTATCGCTCAGGGCGTATCAATCAAACGCGCTCCACGGCAGCCCTCAAAAACCCGGACTCGATATCGCTCTTCGCTTGTCCTCTCAATGGAGGCTCCGATTGAGTCGCTGTTCTTTTGTTCACTAACGTTCACTAGCATAGAGACTAAATTCTTCGCTACGTCTCCATCTAAAGGATAACAAAAAATAGGGACAACAGAGCAAAAAATTTGCTTTTGATTCTATATAACAAAAGACATGGGAGTATTTTGACGAGTTCGTTAAAACAACTGTCATTCCCTCTCGTACTTTTAAATTGGACTGATATTCACTGCTGTCCTTGCTGAATAGCAAATGCGAAAAATGCAATATTTTATCAATGGTGCAAATTAATTTCCCATGTGTTCTCAGGAAGACGAGTGTTTCAATACGAAGGCAGGTAAAAAATATCGTGTTGTTCATTGCTTCAATCTGCGTTCCCAATGAACGGCTTAGAACAGAAATGGATGTGAACTAAAGTTCCGGGACTACTTCAAATCTGGTTGAAATGCAACAAAAATATTCCAGCAAGCCCGTTGAAAATATTTTGTTCCCAAGCACTCAACTTGCGAATACTCGGATGGTTTTCAGCCCTTAAATGAAAACATGATTCAGTGCCTGCTATGTATACACGTTCAATTCTTTAATCAATCGAGCAAACGGAAATATTTTAAATCTATTTGAAAATATAGACATTTTCTTTACTGTTCCCACAAAAACTGAATGGATCTGAGTTTCATCTACCAATTTAAATGGAAGCAACCGTTGATGTAACGTAAACATGGTACTTTTAAGTAACACATTTAAGTGCAATTGGGATCACGATTTCGTCTTAATTGGTTTGCTAAGTTGGACCGACGAATAAAAACTATAGATGCGCGGCAAACAGACTTGCTACTCCTAGCTCAACTATTGACAACTCATGAAAAAAAATCATCTATTCTCAGGGCTAAACCTCCGATGTAAACGAAAATCCTGTTTCAAAATATTCCTCAAAAGAGCCTCCTCGGTAAATTTCACAGAAATAGAATGAATATTTAGTTAAAAACCTGGACCAAAAATCTGGGATTAATTCTGGATTCTGTCGCACAAGTGGAAGCTCAATGTCGCAATTCTCCTTTGCTTGTGAGTGCCTCACCAAGTAAAAGCTTCATTGAATTCCAATAAGCCTTCTTTGGTGTCTTCAAACATGGGCTCTCGCGACCCTTACAATGATGGACTAGACTAAACCTAGTGAGCGAATCAATGGATATTGGATATCCTAGCCTATTTGCAAGGAATTATTTTGCTTGGAAGGATTAAATAAACAAACGATTTTCCATACTAGGATTGATTGTCCGTACTGGATTGTCCATACATTTCGCCTCACACGCGAAATTTCGTCCGATTAAAGTTAGTGCACCAAGAACTACGGATTTCTCTCAGGGCATTCATAAAATTTTTTTGAATTTATTGAGATTAGCGAAGAAATCACCGCCAATTTGTTTCGAAGAGTCGCCGTGTGTTTGAGGCTCAAGTCTTAATTGAGTCCTGGAAGGAAGTTTTATCCTCAAAGTGCAATAGCTGCAATCTGCTCAGCAGCTCAGACGCTGTTCTTTAATGACCCGGCTCACCGTTACATAATACAAATCAACAGCGCGTATAATTGCAAGCTCCAGCACCATAAGGTCCACATGTGGTTGGGTTTCGCGGGTTTGTAACCCATAATATCACTTCTTAGACATGCCGTAGCAGTTAGTTTCTAATAACTAGGTTATTTTTACATGTAAACTTGACCGGTTTCGAACAGGACTGGCATGCGCACCTATAACTTTTCCACCAACTCAGCTTGATCCTATACCTCCACATTCCCTACTTACACCCCACGCAGGGGCGTTCTCTAAAATTGTTGCAATGTCTTCGGGCTCTATATATATCTCATGAAATAATTCAATATATAAAATCGCTGCTATTCGAACTCGACAAATCATAATAAATTGTTTGACACTGTAAGGTTCACAGTTCCTTGACCTGGAGGCTCGCAGGATTTTACCTGTAGAATACGGGACATATACGATGATATACCAGTCATTTCTGAGTGACAGCGTCTTTTACATGCGTCTGGGTGGTCACTTAAACTTCGCTTCAAGTCACTGTGGTCCCTACATAACTTAGTGAGTTTAATGGTGGTCTAAACTGGCATTTGGACAAGAAAATATTCATAGGAATAGGGCCATAATTGATTGATGCGATGTTGAATATTTCTTTTGATTTTTTGCTAGGGAATAAGAGTAGATTGGCTATTAATTTAGCAACAATAGTGTCTCGTGTGAAAAACGAGATTTTTTATTCAGAGAAAGTTTTATGTCCCTGCTAGTGGCAACATCCTTTTTTGCGTTGTCGGGTGCTTTTAAAAATAAAATAGTTGACGCTGAACTAGCCCCGAAGCAATATTGTCGTAAATTTATAAGAGAAGTGATAATGTGTTTATTGCTTTGTTCATTTTTATTATAAACGACCTTGGCTTGTGAATAATTAAATAATAAAAGGGAAACGTAGCTTTTAGAATTGACTACAGTTTTCTGGTTCCTTGCAGTTGTAACAATTAAATACCCCCAAATCCTGGTGGCTGTAACTCCACCTACGAGAGAAGATTTTATTATCCTTGCAGCAGGCGGCACAAATAGTACTGGTATTTTGTGAATGAGGCAAATTGTCACACAATTGCATAAGTGGCCAAGATATCTTGCACATATTTTGCACTGCTTCNGTTTCTTCATTTAATAGAATATACGTAGCTGTTACTTGTAAAAGTTTAGTTTTGAATGTTAAAACAAATTCGATCAGCAGTCTTAATTGTCACCTATGATATACATATATGTCAAATTTCCTGTTAAAATTTTCATGTAATCTACTTTGAAATAAACCTTTTTCCATGACCCCTCCTCATGAAACCGTGTTCAAGAGATGTAAGACATGTATACAAGAACAGACTAGATGAAGCTATGCAGCAGCATATGTTTGAACAGTCTTAAAATGTCTTGCACCTTACGGACCAGGCAATAAGTCCAGCAGCTATCTCAATCAATCGTCAGTTATGGAAAATCGGGTTCAAAGGCCGGTTCCCTTGTGAATCAAGTCACGAAAAGCACAAAAATCGGCAACAGGCCATATATTGGCCTATTTCTTCAGTGCCGACAATTTTATTCTATTCTATTCTATTCTATACCAGGGTTGCCGGATGGCATAAAAAAGTAAACAAAAAAGGCCATGAAAGGCATATTACTCAATATATAATAGTATAATTAGTATATTTGTGGGTTCCGGTTTAAAAATTCAATTTCTTATTTTTTGCAGTGTTTAAAATTCAAATTAGGAAGTGTAGGGACACTATTTATCTGTTATCAGTTTTATTCATTTTCTAGAATATTTGTCTTTTTCGCAAACCATCCGAGCTACTTATAGATTAAAATTTTGTTTCTTCGTAGATTCAGTTATCCGTAGGATCATAACAGCCTGATCCGCCAATGTTTGGGGTAAGACATTAAATAGCTCCTGTTATGTTGATCTAATTTGTAATATTTGCTTATATAATGTACTTCATTTATTCATCTCGATATGTATTATGCAATTAGTATTATAGCCGTTTGTTCATTCTACAGGTGCAACTTCCATACTTTACAAAATACACTTAAAACACTATCCTCGGCAAACTCGTATTATAATCCCCGTCCTAAGTTCTTGAATTGTAGCGGTTTCGAAACTAACCGATCCGCTATAGAAGTATCTCTATCATGCATTTTAATCGGCCAACGCAATTGAAAAAAAACTTAATCGCGGAAAAAAGACTGTCCGGAAAAAAAGACTCTGGCAACCCAGCAGGTGTATGCTGCAATTTGACTTTTATTGTTTGAAGTTTTAAAAACGGTAACCTATTTCGTAGTAAAAAATCGCTAAAGGAATTAACTTCGACTTTATATATGTATATAACCTTAGAT